>NC_051066.1:149409445-149666945 GCF_004664715.2 Peromyscus leucopus | reverse complement strand
CTGAAGAACTGAGGTGAGAGGGAGACGAAGCAGGGGTGCCACAGACAGAGCGCTGTAGACATGCCTGGACCTGCAGCACCACAGGCCCATGCCAGGGCGAATCTGCGACAACCAGGAGCCAGATGCTAGCCACCTGCCACCTCAGACTCCGTCCCAGAACTGCTGAGAGCCAAAGACCAACTTCTGAGCCTAAGAAGGGCCATGCTTGGGTTTGGCACAGAGCAGCTGCGGCCACCGAGTCTGGAATGCTCTGCTGGGGTGACTGCCTGTCTGTCACAGTCTGTACTTCAACGGCCTCTGGACAAACCCCATCTGTTCCTGCAATGGAATCTCCGAAACCAAACTACAAAGTCTATCAGATCGGATGAGCAAAGCCAATGCTCTGTGAGACACGGTGAGCTCATGGGATGATAACAAACCCAGGCTCTGAAAGCCATGTGGTGGACTCCTCATCTAGAGTCTAGAAGGTTCCTAACCCTGACTCACCTGGTGGCTCAGGCTGCTAGAACTTATAATAAGAAAATTGAAATTCATATGAAGAAAGCTTCTTGCTGGCTCTCGTGGTTCACACCTGTAATCTCAGACAGGAGGGCTGTGAGCTGGAGGACTGCCTAGGCTACGTAAGCCCCTGTCTCAGGAACAAAGGAAGAGAGACGGGAAAGGAGATGAGGGGGGAGTGAGGGGGGCTGAGGAGACAGCTCAGTCAAGTGTTTGCTCTACAAGGACGAGGACCTGCATTCTCTCCCCAGCACCCAGGGAAGAGCTGGGCACCATGGCACACACCTATAATCCCAGGGCTGGGAAAGCAGGGACAGGGGGATGCCTGGGGCTTGTTGGGTGGTTGGTGTAGCCTAATCGGCAAGTGTCAGATCCCAGCGAGAGACATTGTTTCAAAAACCAATGGTGTAGGAGGGCTTCTGAAAAACTGACACCCAAGATCTCTGGCCTCTATGTACACTCACATATACCTGAAAACACACACACACACACACACACACACACACACACACACACACACACACACACACACACCACAGCGGTTCACTCCTCACTGAGGTCATTTGGATGTCCATCGCAGCTTTGTTTAGAAAGCAAAGTGAGGAGCATTGCAAATGTTGAAAACAAGGGAATGAAGAAAGAGATGGGGGTCAGAGGACGTGGAGTCTTTGTTGGTCTCTTTAAAACCTATGATGTCATTGTAGAATGACGCAGAAAATGGCCATGCTGGGCTACAATAGAAAACAAAGTGTTAGATCCATCACTGCGCCCGTCACGACCTCACCCCACCCCAACCCTCACTCAGCACACACCTATGGGCAGAGGTACATCAGAATGCTCCCGGGAGATATCCTCACCCGTGAGTAGCAGAATTAGTTACACTGGGTCTTAATTCTCTTCCTGTGTGTCTCAGGACACTTCCACAGATTTTCCAAACCCCAGTGGCTAGCTGCTCAGGACACAGGCACATTAGTGGGTGTCACTCAGCACTGTGACAAAACACCCTTCAGAAGCAACTGAGGAAGGACGGAAAGGAGGGAGGGAGGGAGGGAGGGAGGGAGGGAGGGAGGGTTTGATTTTGGCTCCTGGTTGAGAAGGTCACCCATCATGATGGGAAGGCATAATAGAGTTCACAATGGTGGAGCCTGCGACTGGGGCTCCTTAGACCTCAGTAGAACAGGAAGCAGACTGCCAAATGGGAAGCAGGGAGATCTGTGACTCCCACACTCCAGTGATGCACCTCCTCTGGCTAGACTCCAACCAAAGGTTCTACAGCCTCCCGGAAGCATGTCCATTTGGGGACAAACGTCCAAATGTGTGAGCCTAGGTGGGCATTTCACATCCAAACCACAGCATCAGGCCCTGGTGGTAGTCTACAAAATATAAGGCTGTTCACTAAAACACACGGCTATTTCAGTGACTGATACTGGACTTTTGTTGGGTTTAGGAATTTCTTTTCTTTTCTTTTCTTTTTTTTTAAGATAGAATCTAATGTAGCTCAGGCTAGATTCAGACTAGCTGTGTCGCTGAGGATGACCATAAACTCCTGATCCTCCTGCCTCCACCTCCACAGGCTAGGATTGCAGGCCTGTGCCACCACACCCGGTGTGAGTTGTCATTTTAGTCGCCATGAGAACAGTGATCATGCATGCACCCCGGTGGATCATTTTGGGGGATCATGGATGCACCACAGCAGATCATTTTGGGGGATCATGCCTGCACCCTGGCGGATCATTTTGGGGATCACGGATGCACCACAGCAGATCATTTTGGGGGATCATGCCTGCACCCTGGTGGATCATTTTGGGGGATCATGCCTGCACCCTGGCAGATCATTTTGGGGGATCATGCACGCACCTTCTCTTTTCGGGAAGCACAGTAGTCGAGCATGGAGGAGAAAGGTCTAGTAGGCGCTTTGCTCTCAAATTGAGGTCTCCTCTCTGCTCATGTGAGTCAAGAGCCTTTCCTGCCCTCCATCATCAGCCTTGCTGTCAGCCTGCTCGCAAACGCAAGCTAGAACCCTGCCACACAGAATGACCTTTAAAAACTTAATAATGAGTTTTCTTTTTCTGTGATCTTATCAAAGGGCTACACATGCATATTCAAACTACACTCTGCCTGACTGAGAGTCTGGGAGAAGCACGTGACCTGCCAGCGGGCCTGGGTCTCCTCTCTGCTGCCACGTGATTGGTTCCTGTCAGCCCATGAAAGGACCCAGGCTGACACTTGCCTTGCCCTCTGCCTAGGGTGCCTTTCCCCAGCCTCCAGTCCTCTCAACCACTCGGGTACCCCCCAGCAGGATGTTCCTCGGTTCAGGGAGCAGAGCTGCCCTACGGTCACCAGGTTCAGGCTGCCCACCTGCCTGACACACGCCCTCCCATACTCTGCCTTTCCCTGGCTCATTATCACCAAGTCTGACGCTGGAACCACTTCTGAGGCAGCTCATCCGGTGTCACTTGGACTTGGCCTTTGCTAGGTCATCACATCCTAACCCTGACCCTGCTGCCTGACCTGGAAGTTACCTCATCCTACACTCAGCTCCTTTAATGCAACAATACACACTCCCATAAACTATTCTATAATTTATACTCATTCACCCATTATCTCTCTTCCCTGTAGAATGTGAACCCTGGTGGCAGTTCTCCAGCACTCAGGAGGCTGAGGCAGGAGGATGGTAAATTCAAGAGCATGCTGGACTACAGACTGAGTTGAGACAGTGTCACGATATAAAAAAGTGAAAAAAAATGGGACTGGGGATGTGGCTCAGGGGTAAAGTGTTACCTAGCAGATATGTCTTAGTTTGGGTGTCTATTGCTGTGATAAAATACCATGACCAAAGCAACTTGGAGTGGAAAGCATTTATTTAGCTTACGCTTCCATATCAACGTTCATCATCACAGGAAGTCAGGATAGGAACTCAAACAGGACAGGAACTACTGTCTTCCAATGGAGGGGTTGATCCACGACAAGGGTGCAGGGTGGGGGGGGGCACTTTTATAGTCTGCTGTGAGGACACATTTGGACTTCACATTGCAGAAACGAGCCTGCAAGTCCGCATGGCAAGTAGCCGCCCACACTTGTCACATTGTCTGTTCTGAGTTAGCCTCTAACCCGGGTGGCACACTGCCAGGAGGAGCAAAGGGCTCGGTGGCCCTGGGAATCCTGGGAATACGCAAAACCAGAGAAACTATAAGACGGGGCTGTGCAGGGGCCATAGGGAAGAGCACCAGCACAGGGAATCTCAGAGCCAAGCTTGGCCCCTGACCAGAAGGAAGGTCAAGGGACCGTTCTGAAAGGTTTGCTTGTATTTGTTCACACTTCTTACATGACCCGCTGCCTGGAGATGAGATGTGAGGCAGACTACAGTGTCCACCCTCTGTCTTCTCAGATCACCTGCTCTGCGTTAGGGTACACACCCTCTAGCTACCCAGACATCAGACCACACACACTGTCTCTTCCACCGTCCCCTGTCCCTGAAGCCCTCTCTGGACAGAGCCTGCTGTAGCCTTGCGGTAGTCTCCTTTCCATTTGAGACTGCAATCCTGGCTCCTTCCCACCCCATCCTCACCTCCATACCCCGGCCTAAGACAGTCTTGAATTACATTTTTCTGGTGCTTTCCTGCTTTGTGACCCCTGCCATGAAGGCTAAGTCACATGGTGTGAGACTAACTTCCTAAATAAATAAATAAGCAAGCGATTTCTTCTTCTCTGAGCTGACAGCAGGATTCCCATCATGCTATCTGTGTTGGCTACCACTCCTAATGAGGCTCATTTCCAGACCTAAAGTTTCACTCTCCCTCTTCAGGGCCCCATCGTGACCGTCTGTGGCCATGATGCCCTAAACTCCCCTAATGAAGTCCTTCTGGGGCTGATTTGTATCTGCTTCCTTTCTACTGAATCATTGTGTGCTGTTTATCTCTCTCATAACTGCAGCAGCTTTTATTATTTATAACACTTTGTAAATAAAGCTCAACTTACAGATTCAATCCTGGCATTGATGGTGACAGCCAAGGCGGGCTCCCGTATCCCAGTTACAAAACTCTTGGGGCTGTAGAGCGGCTTCCCCAGTTTCCAGTCCGAAAGGACTGTGCAAAGGACCTGAGGTTCACTCCGCTTCACTGAGGCCAGGCTCCCTGACTACCCAAGCTGATGACAGTTGGGAGTTTATCTGCCTGTGTAAGGTAATTTAACATATTGCTCACTTAAAACTAAAAACTAAAAATGGATGTGCAGGTTGCTTAAAACCAAAAGAGGTGAAGGACTTCACACTCTTGAGAGCTTTGTGCCAAGTGAAAGAGGCCAGACACAGAAGGCATGCAGGTGTGCACTTCTGTGCCTGTGACCCCTCCCAAATAGCCAAGTCCACAGGAACAGGAAATAAGTTGGTGATGGTGCAGGACAGCTGTGTGAAGGTAAACAGTCCTGGTGGGCACAGGGCGACACTTGTTCTGGAATTAGAAAAGTGGTGATGAACTTCCAGCCTTGTAAATGTTAAAGAGCACGCAGTGCCGGGTGTGGTGCTGCACACCTACAATCCCAGCACTCAAGAGGCATTGGCAAGCGGATCTCTGTGAGTTCAAGGCCAGCCTGGTCTACAGAGTGAGTCTAAGACAGCCAGGACTACATGGTGAGACCCTATCTCAAAAAAAATCAATGACTTCAATTATATTCCTTTATAGAGTGGATTTTATATTAATTTTATCTCAATACATTTTTAAATGTTTTCTAATTCTTTTATTTTTATATATGTATTGGCATTTTGCCTGCAGGTATGTCTGTGTACCACATGCTTGCCTGATGCTGGAGGAGATCAGAAGAGGGAGTCAGATCCCCTACAAGTGGAATTACAGACAGTTGTGAGTGATCGTGTGCATGCTGGGAATCAAACTCCAGTCCTCTGGAAGGGCAGCAAGTGCTCTTAACCACTAAGCCATCTCTTGTAGCTAGAGTTTTCCTGCCTTGCCCACAGTCAGGACAAATCTCTGTCACCCACCAGTCCCACAGCCGCTCAGACCCAACCAAGTAAACACAGAGACTTATCTTGCTTACAAACTGTATGGCTGTGGCAGGCTTCTTGCTAACTGTTCTTATAGCTTAAATTAATCCATTCCCATAAATCTATACCTTGCCACATGGCTCGTGGCTTACCAGCATCTTCACATGCTGCTTGTCATGGTAGCGGCTGGCAGTGACTCTTTCTGCCTTCCTGTTCTTTCTTTTCTCCTTTCTGTTAATCCCGCCTATACTTCCTGCCTAGCCACTGGCCAATCAGTGTTTTATTTATTGGCCAATCAGAGTAATTTGACATACAGACCATCCCACAGCAATCTCTCCAGTGGCTAGAGTCATGATTTTAAAGTTTTAAAGAGACTAAGAAAATTAAAGATTTGGTCTGGTCTAGAAAAGTCAGGCTAGTTAGTGGGCCCTTTTTATCTGTATCTCCTGCCCTGCCTCAGCAGCAAGAATCCAGGGCTCACACACTCTAGGCTGGGGTTCCACCACTCAGCCACGGCAGGCTCTGTGGGTCCTCTTTCTCTATGTTATACTGTTCACACATTCTACAATTGTCCAAAAGAGTGTAAAGTGCCCAGGGACATGTCACTGGCCAACAGATGGGCTGAGGTTGCAGTCAAGGTCCTCAGTCACCTAGACAATGTGTGAGAGTAGGCTCTTCTCAAAGCAGTTGAATGTGGGGATACCATGTTGGAAACACAAGAGCCATGGTGGCCAGGGTGCAGCACTTCCCATCCTAAGCTGGGATCCTGGGATGGGATGCATCCCCTGGAGGACTGCCACCCTCTTGTATGCCCTCCTTTTCTTCGTTCACTCAAAGACTCAGGGTTCCAGGAAAGAGCATGTGACAGACCAGTTCTACACCAATGCTCTTGCCTTAGGAAGCCAGGGGGTCAGTGCCACTGGGGACCACTCCCGAGACTCCTGCACTTGGAGGGAGAAACACAAAAGACATCTTCAGTGTCATAGAGGAGAAGTGGATCGTGGCAGAGGGGATCCGTCTCTGCCCCACAGTGAGCTTTGAATGCCAGGCTCAGTTTCCCTCTAGTGTGACTGAGGCAGGACACAGAAGGACCTTTGTACAGAAGAGGCAGGTCCCCCAGGCCATCTCTAAGACTAAATTCCAGCGGAAAGCTCATAAGGTGATACGTTGGAATTCTTGGGTTTCGTAACTGATAACTAGCTCTTTCATGATGAAATCTCTTTTACTAGAAAATTAAAAAACTACGGGTTCTGAGAGCCACTAACTGGAGACACGGTTGAAGAGCACACACCACTACTGTCATCAGATCACCTTTGGTCCTCACTGCGTCTCCAGCATGGGGCTCCACGACCAGAACAACGGGTCCCATGGAAACAGCTGCTCCAGTGCCCACCAGGGCTCTCGTTCCGCTGCAGCCACCCTGAAACCGCTGCAAGGTAAAAAGAAGTCAAGCCCAGGCCACCGGCAGGCAGCCTTTGCTTGTGTGGACACCAAGAGGAGCGAGAATGAGTGTGCAGAGGTGGGAACAGAAGCACTGGGACGTCCTGAGCCTCCTCACTGGTGCAAGAGCCAGGCCAGGGCCACAGGCGCCATCAAGAGAGCCTGTCCAGGCTCATCAGCCCGTCAGGTGAATTCGGAACCCAGTGTGAACTGACCAAGGTGTCCTCGCAGGAGGCAGGACCAGCCCAGAGTCTGTTCGGGGTCTTCTCTGCTCCATCCTCCTCACAGCTCTGTCAGGAACCAACCTCCCTCCCTCTCTTCAAAAGATAGCATTGATTAGCATGCTGTATGTACACACATACACACATGCACGCACGCACGCGCACACACAAGCATGCTCATGCAGTCATCTTACCACCCACCTGGTTTGGGGAAATGGTCTCACTCTTCAGATTTCTGTTCTCTCTGCTGGGTCCTCTCCCCTCCAGGCCTGTGGGGCCCTGGGCTAGGCAAGGCTTCTTCAACTTCATTCACACCCTTCCTTGACCCAGGAAGTACTCTGCGACTCACTGCCCATACCCCTCCCCCGGCAGGAAGCCCCGGGTGGGCATGAGTAGAGGCTCTGGGAGACATGCTGGGGCCTTTCCCAACCAGAGAAACATTCTTGGGTTCCAGAATAGTAGATGGAGAGGGGGAGGTAGTTCCAGGAGCTCTTGGCTCTGTTTCACCTGAAGAACTTTCTAGATGGTCTGCTCATGCTCCAGGGCTTTTTGTGTCTTAAGCTACCCTGTTGTCTGTGCTAAGGACCCCAACTTCCTGGTCCTGGCCAGAGCCCATAGAGGCAGACGGAAAGGATCGTGGGGCCTGTCAGCCCCCAGCTGTCTTACTTGCTTTCATAGTTGCTGGCCAAAGGCCAACAGAGATCCTGCGTGTCACATCTGGGACGGAGTTGACTAGACAGTATCTCACTGTTTTCTGTTCTGCAAAGAGAGAAAACATGTGGACAGTTCAATTGGAAGGGTGGGGTATGAATTCCTGGCACCTGACAAAGTGCCCAGATGTTACAACCTGGAGGCCAGGGGAAATGACTCTGGGAAGTGACCAAGCCAGTGAGGGACAGGAGACCAGAGAGCCTAGTAACAGTGGCCTCCCCTGGCCATCCTCCTGTGCAGTATCCTGTGTGGTGTGTCCCATGAAGCCTGGATGTCCACACTCACTTCTCATGCTGAGTCTCCGTTCTCCCAGGGTGAGTCTCAGATGCACCAGGATCCTACTTCTCCCACAAGGGCCACGACATCATGAGGTGTCACCAGGACTGTGAAGTTAACATTAAGGGTCAGACCAGTTCTCAGAGCAGGTGTAGGCCACAAAAAGAACAGGAGACAGACACACCACTCCCACACTGACCTGAGACCCATTCCCTGGGGACAGAATGGGTGGTGTGGGGGCAGAATCTGTAGGCTGTGCCTGGATGACCTTCATCTTCTGACAGAAGTCTCGGACCCAAATTCCCAGGCCCCTCACCCAGCTCTCTTGGCCAACACTGGTCTTGTGGGTCCCTGGGCAGGACTCCTACTGGCAACACAGAATGCCCTGTTGGGAAGGAGGGACCGGACCTTTGACACCATTCTGCACTCTGCCTCTGTGGTGCTGATCTGGTGACATGGGCTCTGCCATGTCACAGCCCCAAAGTTCCACAGAAGCCCAGTCAAAGTTAAACACAGAGGAGGGGCAGCCCTGCTTGCCTGACACTCTCAAGTGGCTCCTTATTCACAGGGACACAGATCAGAACCTGGCACCTGCAGACAGGCTCATACATCACCCGCTCCTTCCCGAGCGGCACCAAGCTCCGATTTTCCTGATGGGCAGGAGGGAGAGGATGTCTGTGAATGTGAAATTGTGCTGCTTACCTGCCAGGGACCTTGAACTTGAGAGCGTCCTTCCCCGCAGTGGGGCAGGTGGCCAGCATGACAGGGACACAGTCAAGTTACACTCATGGGCATCGGGAGAGCGAGCTGGGGAAGGCGAGGAGACGACGCCAGGCCAAGAGGCCTCTCAGGACTTCAGGGTCACCGGGAGAGAAGACGTCAACAGTACAGCTCCAGAGGAGACAGACAGGAAGGGCCACACCGGGGACAGAGGTCGTTAGCACAGGCAATGGGCTGGCTCTAGACTCTGCAGGAGGGAAGCCCGTCCTGGCAGGAAACAGCATGTTTTGTTCTGTCTCAGGAGCCATGATTTTCAGATGATGCCCCAGGATGGATCCTTCAAGGACGATGGATGACCTGAGGAGGCTCAGGTGACAGTTCCCCCTCGGGGAGAAGAGGGAAGGCGGTGACGATGATCCAACTCTTCTGCGCAGAAAAGCATTGTTCGGAGACGGTATCACCCAGTTCGTGAGAAGGAAGGCCGAGGAAACAGACATAAACTTTAATTAAGGGAATCTTCAGCAGGGCTTGCCGTGCAGCCCAGGGAAGGTGACAGGCTGAGGAATGAGCCTCCTTGAAATGCGGCCACCACTTGTCACCCCTTAATTATTCAGTGTCCCTGTTGCTGATTTTCCTACTTTTTGTAATCCTCCCGAGTGTACACACACACACACACACACACACACACACACACACACACACACGCATGCACGCACGCGCGCATGCACGCACGCGCGCATGCACGCACGCGCGCACACACACGTTTGGACACCTGTGTGACTTGTGTTATGTAAGGAAATAGTTAACTCTCCTCTTCACACAGCTGTGGCCAGGAAGACTGTTTGTCCCACACACACACACACACACACACACAACAACTTTAATAATTTCAGCACCATGCAGGGACACAATCATGGCCAGGAAGTCACTTGCAGGGACAGGCTAAGAATCTCTGGGTCCGTCCCCACAGAAACATACAACTGGAAATCCCTAGGCCAGGAACCTCCTTGTCACCCTGGGGGCCCCTTCAGCAGCCCTGTGTCCCCTCACATCCTGGTGGCCTGCATCCAAGCCCTAGAACAAGACCCACTTCCTGTCACTACTCCATCACGGCACTTCCAGAGTCCCCTCTGCTTGGACAGAGCAGGCTCTACAACACCCAGGACCTTTGCACATGCTGTTCCCTCCCCAACCTGACCTTTCCCTCAGGTTCCTCCAGGAATCTGGTTTCCTGTCAGGTCTCAGGTGAGTTTTGCCTCCTCAGAGATCTGTCCTTTTCCCCCATACTCCTCAAACTCCAGGCCCTGGGTCGGGTCAGGTTCACCCAGTGCTCCTCCTATGACAAGCTGCCTTTCCATTCCAGCAAACACCCCTTCATGTAATGACCCAGCAAAGGTCACTGGGGGAGTAAACACAATGAAATCAGGGGCAGGGTCCCCAACAAAAGCCTCTGGCCTTGGCAAGGGCAGAAAGCAACCTTAATTACTGAGGCGTCTCTGCAGCCACAGACCATCAGCAGGCTTTTGACATTTGGGGAGGGGGAGTAGCTGGAGATTTCTCCAGTCCCCGTGGGGCCCACAGTCAAGACAAATCTCTCTCACCCGCCAGTCCTGCAGTCGCTCAGACCCAAATAAACACACATAGGCTAGTATTATTTAAAACTGCTCGGTCATTAGCTCAGGCCTACCACTGACTAGCTCTTACACTTAAACTCAGACCATTTCTGTTATGTCTTTCTGTATGCTGTGAATGTGTTGCTCTGATAGATTGATAAATAATATGCTGATTGGCCAGTAGCCAGGTAGGAAGTATAGTATAGGCAGGATAAGAGACAAGGAGAATTCTGGAAAGTGGAAGGCTGAGTCAGGAGACGCTGCCAGACGCTGCCGCCATGAGAAGTAAGATGTACAGATACTGGTAAGCCATGAGCCACATGGCAAGGTATAGATTTATAGATATGGGTTAATTTAAGATATAAGAACTAGATAGCAAGAAGCCTGCCATGGCCATACAGTTATAAGTAATATAAGTCTCTGTGTGTTTACTTGGGTCCAAGTGGTCGCAGGACTGGCGGGTGAGAGAGATTTGTCCTGACCACAGGCCAGGTGGGACACAGGAAAACCTCAGCTACAGGGGGGTTGGTTAAGGTTTGAAGGTTGTCCCTCAGCTATGGGCAGTTTCAAAAGACACTTTTCTTGAGTGCAAATACCCCACCCATACCTTTAATCTGTCTGCTGACAGGGAGCAGGTTTAACCCCGTCCGGAGCAACCAAGTGACCCTCAAATCTGTCACTATCAGCTTGGGGCCTCATAGTCAGATCTGGGCTTTGTGGTGAGGCTGAGGGCCTGTGGGTGCTGGAGCTGTGGAGAAAAAAATGAGGATGGAGTTGATACATAAAAATATAAACCATCTCTCTGCTCTGGCAGGAGGCAGACCTAAACAAAATGTTTCCCTAAGTAGAACTGGGCAGGGTCTGGTTCAAAGGTTCAAGCACCAGAGGCAGTCAACACAGCATAAAGACAGAGGTGCTCAGCCTTTTGTCCCATTTCAGCTGCCCATCAGATCTTACAGCTATGGTGCTTCAAGCAAAATTAACCTTCAGCTGTCTGTAAAGTAACCAGGCAACTATTACCAGTCAGAGACACCATCTGTAAGGCAGCTGCTGAGGGTCATGACATGCTGCTCTATGTATCCTCTACAATGGGTGAGACTTAGGTTAGCTAAGCACAGGCAAAATAAGGGCTTTTGTAGGTTTTGCTCAGTAGCAGTCCCCCAATCCTTGCTGGTCATGTGCATAGCATATTGACACTTAGCAATTGAGCTTGCATTAGTTAGTTAGAAAAGACTTACAGAAAGCATTCTGGCCCGTGATGCTCTCCAGTTGGTTTTGTTTTAGGTTGGTTTTTCATGACAGGATTCCTCTGTGTAGCAGCCCTAACTGTCCTGGAACTCACTTTGTAGACCAGGTTGGCCTTGAACTCACAGAGATCTGCCTGCCTCTGCCTCCTAAGTGCTGGTATTAAAGGCTTGTGCCACCATAAACCAGCCTCTCTCCTGTTTTTTGACAATGCTATTGAAAGCATGCTTTAGCAGGCAACAGGTAAAGGACCCAGAGTTTATTTATCTCTTGTCCACTTAAAGTGGTCCCCAACTGTCTCAGGGTGAAGAACTTCCACAGGACAAAGAGTCAAAGGCTTGTCCTTTGTCACAATATCTGTTCCCCGTCTGAGTTATCTGATTTGATTTCCCCCCACAGCTTTTAGTATGAAAGAATGTCAAAGCTACAGAAAACATTAAAGAATGCTAGAGTGGGCTAGAGAGATGGCTCAGAGGTTAAGAGCACTGGCTGCTCTTCCAGAGGTTCTGAGTTCAATTCCCAGCAACTGCATGGTGGCTCACAACCATCTATAATGAGATCTAGTGTCCTCTTCTGGTGTGCAGGCAGAACACTGTATACATAATAAATAAGTCTTAAAAAAGAATGCTAGAGTAGGGGCTAGAGAGATGGCCCAGCAGTTAGGAGCATACCCTACCCTTGCAGAAGACCCAAGTTTAGTTCCCAGCACACATATCAGGCAGTTCACAACTGCCTGGAATTCCAGCTTCAGGGGAATCTAATGCCCTCTTCTGGCCTCTTTGGCAACTGCACACATACTCACACATAGACACACAGTAATGCACATTAAAAATAAGAAATTAAATAAATAATATATTTATATAAATAAAAATAATTAATTAAAAATAAGAAATACTAAACTGAGAAGAACAGATACTATACTTCATCTTAGCCAAAAGGGTGAGTGCTAGCATGAACATCCATTGCATGAAAGAAAGAGAGATTCCCTTGTTGTGGGATATTTGAACACATGTGTGAAGATATGTTGCTGTCATTGGTTTACTAGAGAGCTGAATGGCCAATCACTAGGCAGGACATATAGACAGGACTTCTAGGTGGAGAGAGGAGGAGAAATTTGGGGTCAGGGGAAGAAAGAAAAAGAGATTCAGGGAGACATCAATGGGCCAGCCAGATGGACATGGAGGAATCAGGAGAGCAGGACATACAGAATAGAAGAAAGATAAAAAGCCCCAAGGCAAGCATAGATGAATAGAGACAGGTCAAATTAAGTTAAAAGGGCTAGTGGGACAAGCCTAAGCTAAGGCCGAGCATTCATAATTAATAATAAGTCTCCATGTCTTTATTTGGGAGCTGGTTGGCGGCCCAAAGAAAATTCCAATTACATTCCCTTTCTTGCTAATCCACTTGACAATATGGTACAATGTCATGTGACAGGAAGAAGGTCTCAGGATCATGTCATTGTTGATTTCATCTGTGAACCAATACTACAGTATGCACATGCACAGATCTCAGAGATACAGTCTGCTACACAGGCTGAAGTCCCATAACAACAGGAGACAGTACCCTTGCCCAGGTCCAGCTGGCACCCAGGGACAGCATGAATGGGTGTTCCGAGCCTCTACCTGCAGCCACCCTGACAACAATCCCAGGCCTGAATCTAATCAGGGATACTGTGGCCATCCTGCAGGCCAGAGAGCCTGGCTCCCTCCTTCCCTCTCTAGGCAACTGGCAGCTAATATCTTGCCCACAGCAGAGCTCTGTTGAAAGCCAGCTGCCCTGTAGGCTCTGGAGACAGGGACCTGGAAGGAACTCTTGCCTTCAGGGATGGAGAGAGTGCTCAGGGGCCCCAGTCCTTGGGGCCTCAGACATTCAGGTAATTTTCAAAACCTCTCCAGCAGAGGAAGGAACAAAGATACAGGTGTCTGTCGGTTTCCTTCTCCTGATCGGCAGGCTGAGCCAGCGATATGCAATGCCTGCTTGTGGTCGGTGGGCTTCCCATGTTTGTAGGATTATGTGACTACAGTAGAGAAAGAGAGGGAGAGGAAAGAGCCCAGAAGGTATCTTCAGAGTGAACAACTTCCACATGACTCCCTGTTTTCAAATATACAGCCATGTCTGGACAAGAGGGGACTCATTCCTGAGACCACTCGGCCTCCCATACCGGGGAAGGGAGACTCTGACGTCATCAGTCTGAGACTGAGACAGGAAGCAAGTCATGAGTGACAGGGGCCTCTGAGCCAGTCTCAGAGGGTAACATGACAAGGATGGCAGCAATTGAGGATGGCATGAAGTCCCGGTGCAGGAGGCCGGCTGAGCAGAGGACGGCATGCAGGAAACTTTTACAGGGCCTTGTCCATCCTAAGAGAAGATTGAAAGCCGGAGTGACGGGCTGCACTCTACAGAGGACCCTAAGACTTCTCCCCCTCCTATGGAGGTGGGACTTGTGCCTAGAGTAGGATTTAAATCCCATGATTTGATCACGTGATGGGGCAAAGGTAAAGGGATTTTTGAGGATGTAATTAAGGTTCTTCAAACAGTTGGCCCTGAGTTAATTAATGGGGAGATTAAGTTGTGTGTACTTAGCCTAATCAGGTGGATCCTTAAAAGAGAATCCAAGACTTCACCTGAAGGGTGTCTTGAAGCCAGAGATTTCTTCCCCACACCCACTCCTACACACCCCCACATATCTACCCATCCCCCAAACACACACACACACACACACACACACAGTGGCTGCTAAGAGTTCTGCAGTTGCAGGAGAGAAATCCTTCAACAGCTCCGGCAGTGTGGAAAAGGACCACACCACATCTTGCCTGCAATCTTTGCACATGGTTTGTGCAAGTGTGTGCACATGTGAGCGGGTGTGTTCACCTACACATGTACACATGAAGGCCAGAGGTCTGAGCGTCTTCCTCTATCACTACCCATCTTATTGAGACAGGGTCTCTTCGCTGAACCTGAGGTTACTGCTTTGGTAGATGATCCTGTCAGTGAGGCCCCGGGATCTGTCTATCTCTGCCTCCCCAGCACCGGGGTCACAGGTTCATATTGTCAAGTCCGGCTTTTACCAAGCTCAGGTCCACACGCTCACACAGCACACACTTTACCCCTGAGCCACCTCCCCAGCCTCTGACTGAAGCCCTTGAGACTCTGATCGAGGCCCTAGCTAAGTCAGACCTTGGGTTCTGATCCACATGCCAAGTTCAGGGTAATTTATTGTGCAGCCAAGGAAAACTGAAGCAGCTTGCCAGGTGACAGGTCCTTCTGTGGGTTCTGGGGAAACCGCACCAGGCAGTCTGTCTGGACCTGTCTGCCGCTAGCCTGCTGGGGCCTCCGATCAGTCGGAGAGAGGGGACAGGAGCACACAGGAAGTTCTCTTAGCTACCAAACTACTTATTCAAATGCCTTGAGAAGAATGAGCTGCTGCTGAGTCCAAGGGCAGCTGCACTACAAAATGGGGGGGGGGGTTGACCCCGAAGGGTAAGGAGGCATTGGCCAAGCAAATATCTGAAGGAAAAGCAATCCCAGCCAGGGGAACAGTATGTGGAACATCCTGGAGACACAAAGCACTCATCAGCCTTTGCGTGGACCACAGATGAGATCACGTCTTGCTAAATACAGCCCTGGTTGTCAGCGGGCATAGGCTAGCATGCTCACATCGCCACAGCTTCCCCACACCAGACTGATGCTACACTGACTCAAAATGTCTTCCTCCCTATGGTCGCCAGCAGCTCGGGTGGTCTATGGCGCAGTGGGAAGGCTCTGCAGATGTGACCCCCAGCTGGAATCTGAGTGCTCACAAAGACAGACTCGACTAGGGGGCACAGGCATGCACAACAGCTGGGCTGTCTGTTTTCTTTTCTGACCCTTTTAAAATGTATGTATTTGTTTTCACAGTTGTGGGCTGTTTTGGCAGTGAGCAGTGATTTGCCATTAATGTTAGTGACATAAAGCTGCTTTTAAAAATAAGCTTTATGGGAGTTTAATTGCAGACAGTGAAAGTCAGCGACTTTAAGTGAATGTTTTTGATGAGTTTTGACAAGTGTAGGAACCTCATAACCACCATGACTGTCACCATCTAAAAGACACCGTCACCCGGGAAAACACAATCCCCTCCTGCCCTCTTCCTAGCCCCTGGAAACCACTATCTGTTGTCACTTTAGTCTTGAATGTTCTAGAATTGCATTCAAGTGAAATGGTACGTGGTACCTGGCCTCTTCCTTTAGCATAATACTCTTGGGATCCGTCCACACTGATTTCGTCAGCAGCCTTTTCTTTCTGTTACAGTTGGCAGCCTCGTCTTTCACTGTGTTTACCCACTCTCGGGTTGATGGGCATTGTTGTGGGTCGAGTTGAGCCTATTGTGAAGGAAGATGTTCTGTTCTTCTGAAAGTCACTGGGTCAAACAGTAGGTTTGGGTTAGCTGTCTCCCATCCAAGTACTGACCAGGTCGACCCTGCTTAGCTTTTGAGCTCACGTGCAAGCTGGAGCGTCTGGGGTGGTGTAGCTATAGACTAAGGGATGAGCTTTCTGAGACACTGTGAAACTTTGCTCATTGTGACAGTACCTCCTGACGTACCACCATGATGCGAGGTGTCATCAGATGTCCTGAAGACCTCTGATAGTTGCCCCTGTCGTCTGCTTTCATAGGTACGCTGTCACGTGGTGGTCCTACTTGAGCCTCTGTGCCTGTGCTTTGTGGCCACACAGATCTCCAGAATTTCTATTCCGATCTCTCAACCTTTACCGGTTGAGTTATCTCCTCACCGTTGTACAGGTCCCTTGAAGCTCTGCCACCCGATGTGATTCCCATGATTACTCAACCTGGGACAAGGGGCTTCACAGATGTAACTGAGATTGCCAAGCAGCTAGCTCTCACACGGCGTCCGTCAGTCCCGCCATCCCACAAGCCCTTGCGAGCATAAGGAGGAATGCAGAGAGACTTGAAGTGTGAGGAGAGCCACACACGTGGAAAGCTAGAAGACAGAGAACACACGGGAAGCATGGGGAGGCGGGTTCTGCCCTCAGTCAGGGAAGTCAGAGATAGCTGGAGTAAGCTGCACACTCCCTGTCTCAAAACAAGACAGTAAGGGCGTTTTTTAAACTATCAGTCAATAAGACATATACAAGTCCAGTCAAGAGCTGGAGAGACGGCTCAACAGTTAAGAGCGCCTACTGCTCTATCAGGAGACAGGAGTCCAGGTTTCCAGCACCCACATCAAGTGGCTCACCAAAGCATATAACTCCAGCTTCAAGGGCTCTGACACTCACTTCTGACCTCACATGTGCGCACACACACACACACACACACACACACACTAAAATAAACAGTTCATTCAAGAGTTCCATAGAGTGTGGGAGCTCTCGGTAGGTGGCTCAACATTTAAAAGTGATTGCATGTCAAGAACCAAGACCAGAGTCCTGATCCCCAGAAACCCAGGTAAATGTCTGGTGGGAAAGGCAGCCTTCCATAATTGCAGCCTCTGAAGGCAGAGAAGGGGGATCCCCAGAGCAAGCAAACTAGCAAGAAACAGCTGTATCAGTGAGTTCTGGGTTTGATTGAGGGTCCCTGCCTCACTGAACAAAGTAGGAGAGCCATGGGAGTGGATTCCCAGCCTCAGGCCTCCAAATCCATGTGCATCTGTACACATACATGTATGTGTACATGCACGCACACACATATACATGCACATGAGATAAAAATAGAAAAAGAAAGTGACAAGTTCCTTAAGTTCCAAGGACAGTTGGCAACATGCCAACTCCTCAGAGTGATGAAATACTTATCTGAGCATAACTGTGAGATAAAAATGCACTTGGATCGAGAAGCACAATGGCCTCCTTCACTTGCATGCGTCTCCCACCTGGACCCAGAGCCATTGAACTGGTCATTCTAGTTTCCAAAAATTCTGGGAATCCCTGAACACTCCTCCAAGTCCCCCACAGCGAGAGCAGGAGTCTCTGGCCTCCATTCACAGGACTTCCTGCTCACATTTTTCCAGTGACATCATCCCAGCCGTGGCCAAGTCTCTATTTGGAGGTGTTTTCTTCCATCCTTTGTGTTTTCTTTTTAATTTCCTTAGAGCCAGGAACCAATCCAAGCAATGTTTGCTTCCCGCCATGTTAACACCGAGCGGCCCCTTTCCGAGCAGAGACGCACGCGCTGCCTTAATTACGCGGTTGCTATTGAAACACAGAGTGAGAGACAAAGCCCTTCATTTGGGAGGAAAATTAATTGTACACAAACAAGAACACATTTCATCGTGAATTAGATTCTTCAGCACTCCCCTGGCGGAGAACTTTCTGGCTGCTTCTTTTCTGTCAGGCGTTCAGCTTTCTCCCCATCTTCTCTGGGAGATTTTCTTGGCAAATGGACCAGGTGTGGAGGTCCCTAAGGGCTGCGCTGACCGATTCCCTTTACAGCCCCTTCCCTTACACCGAAGCTGCCATTGCTCCAGCCCACCTCGGGCTGTGACCCTGCCGGCAGACAGTCCCTTCTCCTCAGCCTCTGAGGAGTGACAGCCCTTCAGTCCCCAGGCCTCTGCTCCCCCGCAGCCCCCAGCTTCAGAGGTAAAGGAAAGATTAAGCGTGATGAATCACAGGACAGGGGAGCTAGCATGGGGAAAGAGGCTGCTTCCACCGCAACTGTGAGATTTATTGCCGAGTGCCGCCAGTAATGAAACCATCCATCTCCCACGGGCTGGAAAAGGAACCGGCGGCGCAAGTCTGAAAAGGGCAGTGAGGAAGTCGGCCTTGTTGGAACAGTAGGTGGCCAGGATGCTCTGTGATCTCGCTGCCCCAGGGACGTGCCGCAAGCAGCCTGACTGGCCCCTTGCGACTGTCCTGACAGGAGAGAAGATATTTTAGAAAGAGACACTGTGGCCCTCTCTCTGGCTATTGGATATTGAGATGACAGACCCCCATGAAATTGAAACCTCCCCAGGAGGTGAAGGGTGAAGGAAAAGACTTCAGCCCGATCCTGGCCAGAGGAACTTGCCTTTGAGAAAGATTCCAAACCCTGCTGACGGCTCAGGACGGACCTGAGGGCCAGGAGCTGAGACACTGGTGGGCAGCGATGGGCAGGATCATGCTTTGACCAGGACTGCTGAGCTGTGCAGACCTCTTGTCCTCTGTTTAAACCCAAAGGTGGAGTTGGGGTGTCACTGTACCTCCTTATTTGCTCATCTTCCTGATGTGGCCACACTGAACACATCTCGTTTCTCCGCTTTTCAATGTGACCTGCCCCCATTGACTGGCATATTAGGGATGTATGGCCAAGTCTAGTGTGACAGGGCTGTCAGGGCCCAGGCTCAGACCCAACAACCCTGGTTACACCCTAATATCTGCTCTGAGGGAAGAGGGCATCATTATCACCTGACCTGCCAGCTGAGGGGCTGTCCTTGACCCCAAAACTCACTTATAACTCAGGTGCTCATAGAATGTTCTGGTTTGTGGGTCGTCACAAGAGCCCTGCCCCTGGCCCTGGGCCATAGTACATTTCAAAGCTCCCGAGTTCTGAACATATGTTCCCCCTGTCCCATTGTTCTCAACCTTAGCACACACGTCAACCTTATCCCAACAGGAAGCAGAGTACCAGTTTACTCAGTTCACCCGGGTAAACTGAGGGTCATTTAATAAAGAAACAGCTGGAAGGGGCTGGCCAACAAGGGAACATAAACAGAATGGGGATGTCACTGAGCCTTGGCCTGCGAGTTCACTATGACAAGACAGTGAGGTCCTGGACACAGCCAAGCTGTCCTGCTTGGCCCAAGCAGCCAGGCGACCTCTTAGGGGATATCTGTGACTTGGCCATTGACCGGACAAAGCTGAGTCAGAGGGCAAAGGGCCTGGATGGTGGCACCTAGGAGCCAGCTCCTTGGGTGTGGAGCAGAGAACAAAAGGTAGCTGTGTTGGACTCCTGCTGCTGCTGTGCTAATGTATTTAAACAGCATGATCTTAGCTCAGAGAATTCTGATGTTCAGGACTGATTTATGGGGCTCTATTTATGGGAGTTACCAAGGAGAGTCCAGCTGCTGACCTCTTGAAACCTCTGGGGGTCATCCCCATGCCACAGGAATATGTATATCTCTATTGGACCTCTCTCTCTCTCTCTCTCTCTCTCTCTCTCTCTCTCTCTCTCTCTCTCTCTCTCTCTCCCTGTCTTAAGTCTTAGTGTCTTTCCTGTTGCTGTGATGAAATACCCAGACAAGAGGAACTGAAGGGAGACATGGTTTCCGCTCACAGTTCAAGGGACAGTCCATCACGATGGGGAAGTCATGGCAGTAGGCGCTTGGACAAGAACCAGAGAGCAGTGAATGTTTGCACTCAGATCTCTCCTTTTCATCCAACCCAGAGCCCGGTCTATGAAATGGTGCTGCCCACACACAGGGCAGGTCTTCCTACCACAGTTAACTCCAAGAAAACCTCTCACCAATCACGCCCAATCTAATCGAGACAATTTCCTGCTGAGATGCTCTTCTCAGGTAATTCCAGATCCTGCCAAGTGAATGATTGAAATCAAACTGCCACAGTCTCTCTTTCTAGTGCTATCTCCCCCTGCCTCCCCCGCCCCCTGCCCTAGCCCTCACCCTCACTCTGCCCCCTCCTCTGTCCTAACCCAAGCCTCTGTTCCCATCAGGTGGCTCCTCTCGCTTTGAGACACTGTGACCCTCTGAGGACCCTGTGATGTCGTGGACTCGTCTGATAAGCCAGGGTCACCACTCATCTCCAGATCCATGATTAACTATGGCCACAAAGCCACAGACTCACAGCCTTTGGGAACTCTGCTGTGGACGTCCTAGGGACTGTCTCTCCGCTAGCGACAGGAGCCGAGGAAGGACTCGCTGGCAGGAACTGTCATACCCAAGCATACTGCATGCATTTAGAGACAAGATTCCTATCAGGCAGGAGGCACTGGGGGCAGGTCCAGCTGTACTAGAGTTCTCTCCAAATGCTGGAGAGAGACATTTAATTCGTCTAGACCTCGGTATGACTAGTCCACTGAGTGGGCAGCCTTCTGCGGCCTCAGCCAGCCCCAGGGACATCCCTCCCTCTGACTCCCACTTCTTTGTCCAGACTTCTCCCCACCTCCAACTGGAGCCAGAAGCCCTGACAGTCCATCCTCCTGCCCACCTGTGCTCCAGGCTGCAAGGCCAAGCAAGGTAACCGCCTCAGTCTGGAAGACACCCGGCCAGAACCAGTTCTCTCCACCCAGGGATAGCCATCCCTTCTCCTTCTCCTCTGTTCTCCAGCCTCTTAGGAAAGCCCAAGCCCCACAGCGGCCACCAAGTCCCCACCTCGGCCTCATCTCCTCTCTGATCGCCCCTCCAGTCTAGCTCCCCCACCCCTATTCGCCATCTCAGCCATCAGGACCTGGGGCAGAGGTCAGGCTGCAAACCCACCGTGTCGGAGGGCTACCCCCAAGTCTACTCCTTGTCTTCTGATTAATCCTTAAACTTTTTAAGAAGGTCTTCCTCAACCACAGTTCCTGTCCTAACCCCCAAAGCCAGCCATATACCCTGCCTCATCCCCGTGTGTGTGTGTGTGTGTGTGTGTGTGTGTGTGTGTGTCCCTATTGCTACCTGTCTGTTAAAACTGCAAGTCTAAGGACACAGCCCAGAGGTAGAGTAATTGCCCAGCATGCACAAGGCCCTGGGTTCTTTCCCCAGTACTACAGAAAAGAAATAAGTTGCTCTTTGCTGTATTCTGTGTCTAGAATGTGCTTGACACCCAATATTTGCTGAAGGAGCCAAGAGCATAATAGTACCTAACTTCAATTCCAGCACTTGGGAGGCAGAGCTGGGTAGCCATCTGCTCACCAATCTTGTCTCCATCTCTCCCCCTACAGGCCACTTTCCAAAAGGCAGACACAGGCTCCTGTTAAAGCCTCCTGACTTCCTACCTGTATGGCATGGCGTCTCACTTCCCACTTGCCCAGCCTGACTTCCTGCCTGTATGGCATGGCGTCTCACTTCCCACTTGCCCAGACTGTTTTGCAAAACTTCTGCACACTACACAGGCTCACACTCAAGGTCCACCCTGGAAGGAAAACTGTCCCCTTGATGTCCTTACAGCTTACTCAGCCATGACCTCAACGAATGACCTTTCCTGACCATTATCACTGTGAGCACAATGTGCCAGTTGTCATTGAATAACAATACATTCACAAGGTTTAGCCATTTCAAGGGCAGCAGTTTGTCGTATAATCCACCTACCTTGGTAACCTGGTGAGGCAAATGTAGATTCCTTTGTTCTGGTTTTAATGACTAACATTACCTCTCATATTACACAGGATGAGGCACATAAGAGATATGTCTGTGTCTATCTGCATCTTTACAAAAAGAATCCAGTTAAAGAGGCTATAGCAGAGTTCAAAACACTTTAGAAGTGGCCTGAGAGTTTATATTGATAAGATACCACGGGCTGGAGAGATAACTCAGCAGTTAAGAGCACTAGCTGCTTTTTCAGAGTTCAATTCCCAGCACCCACATGGTGGCTCACAACCACCTATAATGGAATCCAATGCCCTCTTCTGGGCATGCCCATTTATATGCAGGTAGATCATAAATAGGTAGGTAGATAGATGGATGGATGGATAGATGATAGATAGATAGATAGATAGATAGATAGATAGATAGATAGATAGATAGATGATAGATGGATAAATGATAGATAGATGATAGATAGATAGATAGATAGATAGATAGATAGATAGATGATAGATGGATAGATGATAGATAGATAGATAGATGATAGATAGATAGATAGATAATAGATGGATAGATGATAGATAGATAGATAGATAGATAGATAGATAGATAGATAGATAGATGATAGATAGATAGATAGATAGATAGATAGATAGATAGATAGATAGATAGATATCACACCACACCAGTGCTGGGACAGGGCTGTCACCGCCACTGCTGAAGTCAGGGTTTGAGAGTGAAGCTGTCCAGCTGTGAGATGAAAGAGCAGACCTAGATCCAGAGAAGGAAATGTCAAGTTCAGGTCCAGATGGGAGACAGGTGGACAGGCAGGCGGTCAGTGGGCTGCATCAGGATCAGGGGACCAATCAGGGAGTCCTCTACTTGTTGGTCCTTGAGGCACACACCAGGTATGGACGATAGATTGGGATGGGGCCACATCATTGCACTGTAAAGTAACAGCACTATGGCATCCAGAGGAGCCATATTTCCCTTGGTCTGGTGTGTCTGATGAGCTCTCAGGCTTCCCTGATAGGATCTCAATACACCCTACGCCCATGTGCCCCCTACAGTCTCAATTCACCCTAACAAACTTGTAACATGGAATAAGTCATTTATCAGTCTGTGCTGGAAGGATGGTACCTAGCAGATGGCGCAGCTCCAGGGTCCACCCAGAAGCCTCGTCATCCACCCTCCTCAAGATGGAGTCCAAAGCTGTGTGTAGAATGGAGTCTCCTAGGGCAAGGCCCACTGTGTTATACAATATGTAGTAACAGCACAGGGCACAGCCCACTCAACAGACATCCTCCTTGTCCAGGAAGGTGAGCCCTGGAGACTTCCTCCCTCAGCCCCCAGGGACCTCGACAGGCTCTCCAATCATGGGAACCCGACTGAAGAGTCACTTCACCTGTCCCTTGGTGCTGGGCCACAGGGTGGAGGCAGCAGCAGTCCCCAGCACTCAGAGCGGCTGCCGGGTGCCTCCTCTACTGAAGTTCGGCCAGGTCGCCATATGCCGCTGGCCTCTCTAAGCCTCACTGCTGGGGTGGCGACTCCACCCTGTTTGGCTGCAAACACAGCCTCCCCAGTGATCTAAGGTCTCTTTTCTGCTTCGCTGCATCATGTTAATGAGGCTTTGTCTCCTACCCTGAAGAGAGGAAAATGAAAAACAACAGCAAATGCATGTCAGGGGGCGCCAACCCAAGCTCGCAGGGACGTTCAAGACCGGGAAACATACATCTCAAAACCACTTCTTCATGTCCTCTGTCCCATCTCCTTAGACATCAGCCTCGGAAATGCAGTCCACCTCCTTTGAGACAGGGTCTCTCATTGGAGCTCACCAGTTAGACGAGACTGGCTGACCAGTGAGCTTTGGGGATCCTCCTGTTTCCACATCCCGGCACTGGGGTTACAAATGTGTGCCACCAGACCCACTTCTTTATGTGGGTTCTGGAACTCAAGTCCTCAGGTTTTACTGATGATCTTCTCAGGCCCTCTAAATACCTTTTTAATAAAAGAAAGATACCAGGCCAGCTGTTGGCAGCTGGCCTCCAGGGATCCCCTGCCTTGGACTCCATATCCCTTCCCATACAATGTAAATTTGATGTGCATGGGGTGGGGAGGCACATGTGGTGACGAAGAGAATGTGGGACCAGTAGCCATACGAGCAAGTCCAGAGTCCGCCCTTCTCCACCCTTGTAAGGACACCCTCAAGGCCTGCAGCTGTACCCCACTGCCAGCCTGCCATGGATCTGGAGCCTGAGCCATCCAACACGTGCCCAGAAGTCCAACCTTCAGACACTGGAGACAGCAAAGGCATGTTTAAGCCACTAACTTTTGAACGGTAGGGAACTTTGCTACACAGCAGAAGCTGACTGGCACAGAGCCCATGCCCAGTGAACACTCCTACGTCTTAGAACCATACCCCTGGCATGACCCATGGTCCAGCCCCACCACCTTCCAGTAGCATCGCTACCCTGAGACACGCACGACCGAACGTCTCTGCCCACAACGATCCTTCAGAACAGCCCCCATCTTCTCCCCAGCCTGGGCACCAGCCAGAAGAAGAAGGCTTTCTAAAGGTTGACCCCATGATTCCGTGAGCTCCACCTGCCTATCACCCCAGCAGGCCGACTCTCCCACAGACCCAGATACGCTGGGGTCATGAACTCAGGAGGCAAGGGATGTATGTCCATGGAGTGCTTAGTAGCAGTCTAAGATGCAACAAGATCCAGCCTGTGGAGTGTTTTTTTTTTTTAATAGAGATTTTCTTTTTTTCAACCTGAGAGGCTAGCTTCTGTCTTTGTTTAAATTTCCCGACTGCTAAGGGGATATGAAAGTCTCACGGCTGCCCACTTCCTCGTGGGGGCCAGGATGGAGAGGTGAAAGGGCTTTTCAGGACTCTTTCTTGCTTGTTCTTTTAGGGGGACAAGTGTTTGTGCCCTTTATTCAGACTGCATAGGCACAGAACGCCACCTCTCCCTGCAACCAGCCCAGCCTATCCCAGCAAACACCAACTATTGACAGGGACGAGAGGAACCCATCTCCATGTCGTCTGTAAAAATCCGAACAGCCTGGCCTGGTACAGTCCCTTTCGGTAGGAACAGAAACCATGGAAACGGAGTGAGCACACCCCACAGGGCATCAGAAAGGGGTGCAGAAGAGGGGCTTTCTGGCTAGAGCAGGGGTGGGGCTGGCGAGGGAGGAGTTTGGAGCTCGGCACCACCAAATGGAAACTGAAAAGCTGCCAACAGAACTGTAGTAGAGAGAGCCAGAAGGCACACGGGACGTTTGCTGAGGAATGGAAGGACTGAGGCATCATTAAACTAACTTGCCTGGGCTTCCAAGAGACAATGGGATTCATTTAATGAGTGAGGCCCCAACACTGCAAAAACCTAAATTAATTCTTTGCTCGGCAGTTCATGGGGGGGAGGGGGGAGCGGTGGATGAGAAAGAAGTTGTCTTCAGAAATCAAAACACTTCTTTTTTTCCCCCCCTCCAAGACAAAAATCAGAGGGAAAAGAGGAAGGGGTAGAAAGAAGAAGAAACCAGAGTGACGGGAAATGGTGTTTTTATTATGGTGTGGGAGTGAGAATTTCTCAGGCACAAACAAACTTTCAAAATCAGTCCAGCCCTGTGCTTCGAGCCCTGGCTGGCTGCTCCCCCAGGATTCGTCCAGAGGTCTCTGGGGAAAGCTGCTCCTGGGACCCCTGAGACTTCTATCGCCTGTGGCTGGCCTCATCCCCCAAACTCAGTTCAGCTGGCCAACTCCCTGGCTGGGTTTTCTCCTGGTGATTGAAAACACACACATCAATCTTTTCCAGATGCCTGCTGTTGCTGTCCTGTGATTTGGGGCTTCTGTTACCAGGCAGAATAGAATCAAGATGAAATTGAGGCCTGCCAGCACAGGCAGGTCCCCTTTCAAAGAGCCCGACTCATAAAAAAACGGGTGCAAGAAATACTCAAGACAGCTGGCACGGGCTTCTGGGGGTGTCGGTTCCTGGGTGTTAGAGAAGAGGGTGGGCCTGTCCTGCGGGGATCCTGATGGTCTCTGTTTGCCATGATGTGCCTCCTCAGAGGGGTGGGTTCTGGTGCACACACCTAGGGATGGCTCCAGCACACCCATGAGCTGCGTGCTTCTATTAAGTGGGTTTGTACACAACCCTTGCTACCCACAGTGCAATTTTGACTGAAGACAGGAAAGACATTTTCCAAAAGCGAGCCACCAGTCCGCAAGGGTACTGACGCCAGTCCTCCATCTCCTGGCTTCCTGCCTGGCCCTGGCCTATCCGGAGCTTCCAAAGACAGCGGCTAGGCTGGTCCCTCCCACTCCCACTCCCTCCTCTCCCCTCCCCCCTCCCCCAAATTGTTGCTCTGGGCAACATCTTCCCAGGCAGGCCTGCCTCTCTTGACCTCTGTACTCTTCATCCCCCCAGATGGCCTCCAAGGGAACGCAGAGCTCAGATTTCTTCAGTTACAATAGGACTTCAGACATAAATCCACTCTTCTGAAATTTCATTTCGGCTCTGCATAACCTAGAGGCAAAGCGGCTACACATAACCACTAAGAAATACATGTGTAGCTCAGCTGGTAAAGCATTTGCCTGGCATTTACAAAACCTCCTTCAGCATAACCCAGGCACGGTGGCACACGCCTGTCACTCAGCACTGGAGAGGTGCACGCAGCAGCATCAGGAGTTCAAGGTCATCCTCAGCAACTTGGCAAGCTTGAATCCAGCCTTTAGAGACCTAAGAATCTGTGTCAAAAGAAAGAAAGAGGGGAAAAAAGGAATGAGGGAGGAGAAAGGGAGGGAGGGAGAGGAAGAGGAGGGAGGGGAGGGGAGGAGGGAGAGGAGAGATTTAAAGTTCAGGAAGGGTGGGAACAGCGGTAGATTCTAACTCCTCGGGAAGTGTCTACGGTCTGCTGCCTCAGGCCGCCTTCCACCTGCCTCCTGAGCTGCCCCCAGCCCTGCTCCACCTCTGTCTGACTCCCCTGCTCCCATACCTTCCAGCTCCAGAAATAGAAAGCCTCACTTCTGAAGAGATCACGAAATCCCTATTGGTTGCGGACACTGAGCGCGCACCGGGCGGGGCTCTTACCTTTATGCACCCCATCATCTCTCTGGTTTCATCGCTCCACTTCTGGTTTTGGGCTGCTCACCTTCGCCATTGTCCTTTTCAACCTCTGGAGTCGTTTAAAACCCTAAAAGTTCTTCTGAATTCACTGTGGCTTTGGCCACAGCCCCTGGGCTTGTTCTCCCATGTGTGGCTCTCTAGAAACTTCCTTCTTTTAGCTATGCCGTCCAGGACTGACCATCGACCCTTTGGATGACCCAACCCTTAGATCAAAAGTGAGAAAATGACTTCTGGCCAGGGATGGTGACATGTGCCCGAAGATCCTGCCCTTGGCAAAGTCAAGGTAGTCAAGAGGATGATGAGTTTGAAGCATGGCTAGGAGTGGTGGCTCCTACCTGTCATCCCAACATGAGGAAGTTGAGGCAGAAGAGTTGCCATGAGTTCAAAGTCACCCTGAGCTACAGAGTAAGAGAGACTCTATCTTTAAAAAAAAAAAAAAAAAAAAAAAAAAAAAAAAGCAGGCTGAGAATGGGGCTCACTTGGTAGACAATTACCTAGCATGCACAAGGCCCTGGGTTCAGTTCCTAGCACTACATAGAACTAGGTGTTTGGTGTACTCCCATAATCCCGGCTGAAGGCAGGAGGACCAGAAGTTCAAGGTCGTTGTCATCTTACATAGCAAGTTTGAGGCTAGGTTGGGCTCCATGAGACCTGGACTGTTCAGAGAAACAAATAACAACAAAACCAAAACCACAGCAGACGCTGTCTCCGAACAAGCCTGTCTCTGCACTGAACACACGGAGACTTTGTCCTCTATGTGACAGCCACCACGTTGGGTCAGGGGTCATAACGGAGGGGAGCTGGAGTGCAGGGGAGGACGTGCGGGTCACACGCAAGCACGACACCGTGCACACAGCAGCAGACTTGAGCACTGGGTCTACAACCCATTCCCCAGGCACACCAAGGCTCTGCCTGGGACCCTTCCAATAAAACCAGGGCCCGGCTCACTGAGTTGTTACAAATGTGTCCACCTGGACACAACCACGCCTCTGGAGACACAGAGCCCTTCCTGGGGGGCCGCTTTTCATTGCTCATCTTTAAGCTAAGTGATTATGATCAGCACACAGCCTGCACACATAATTTTAAAGTCGTGAAGGTTTCCTTTGAACTCAAAAGAATACCCACCCAAAAGAACTCTGTTTGTCTTTTGTTTGGTTGGTTTGGTTTTTAAGGAAGAAGGGGTTGGGTTGGCCAGCTGGCTCAGTGGGCAAAGGTACTTGCAGTCAATCCAGATAACCCAAGTTCAACCCCCAGGACCTACATGGTAGAAAGAGGAAATCAACTCCCAAAAGTTATCCTCTGGTCTCCACACATGTGTCATAGTGTGCATGTTTGAGGGGGGAATACACACACACAAACACACACACACAAGCACATACACACACAATTAAATAATAAAGAAAGAAACTTACCCCCCCAGGGGGAGGGGTGCTGGGGAGATGGCTCATCATATCTGAGTTTGGGTCCCCAGGGCTCATAAGAAGCTAGCATGTAGTATAGGCAGAGTTTCTCTGTCCCACCAGTTGCTCCCCAAATAACCATACAGAAACTTATTATTAATTATAAATGCTCAGCCAATAGCTTAGGCTCATTTTTTAGCTAGTTCTTATAACTTAAATTAACCCATTTCTATTCATCTATGTGCTTCCCATCCTGCTTGCTCTGTCTCATGGTGTCTCCTCGGACTCCACCCTTCTTCTTCCCAGCATCCTCCTAGTCTGGCTCTCCCTCCCAGTCTCTTCCTGCCCAGCTATGGGCCTGTCAGCTCTTCATTAGCCAATGAGAGTAACATATATTTACAGTGTACAAAGATTTTTTCCACAGCATGGTAGCATATGCCAGTAATCCCAGTACCAGAGAGCCGGAGAGAAGAGGACCCCTGGGGCCTGCTCGCTAGCTAGTCTAAAGGAATCTATGAACCCCAGGTTCAGTGAGAGACCCTGCCTCAAAATCTAAGTTGAAGAGCAAAAGGAACACACCTCATTTTAAGCTCCGATCTCCACATATGCATGTATCCCAACACACATGTGCATATACACGTGAACACGCATCCCACAGACACACATACACACACACACACACACACACACACACACACAGCACCCCAGGTGACTTTCTTTAACCCACCACTGACCACACCTCCAACTCTGATTGGGCTGCCATGTTGTCAGGTATTTCTGTGCCTGCCCCCAACACACGGTCAGTTTGTGGCAGAGAGGGCCATCCTCTTGTTCTCGGCGTCCTGGGGTGGACAGTCCTCAATGTGGTAACACTGCCCTTTTCTTCTTGCTGACTCCAGGCAAATGGTGGGCTCTCCCTCCTTGGGCCCTAGGAGCCCACAGGGATGGACGCATGATTTAAGGTCCTTTGTCCTCAGGCTCCTCTCTGCAGGGGTGCAGTTCAAAGAAAGATGTGTTAAGTTGTCCTTCAAGCCCCCCCCCTCCTCCCAACACCTATTGACCTTTCTGTTGTGGGCTTGAAATATGCAAATTGCTGTCACCAGGAAAGGAGAGGAGAGACAGGAAGTCGATGGGTCCAGTCAGGGCAGCAGGCATGGATGTAAGGAGACCTGGGGCAGAGTGGCGCTGCACTTCTTCGGGCTGACAAGGGCTCTGAAATCCAATCAGGGCCCTTCCCAGGGGACAGAGGCTGCAGTCACAGTCACGTTGCCTCTTTGTCACTGAGCTGGCCAGCAGTCCCTGCTGAGGGGTGGACAGGTAGGTGTAACACACAGATAGATACTCTGAGCCTCCTCATATCCCGTAAGCTCGGCCTTGGAGGATGCACAAGGCACCTGCTAGGAAGGAGGACCAGATGCTGCAGCACGGTCCACGGGAGAAAACCCTGTCCTGCCCAGCTGGGTGCCGCCACGCTTTCTCCAGCACTGGAGGGCCGTTCTTCCAGGGCCCCTTGCGATAGGACTGGGTGTGACTGGGCCCTGCAGGAGACAGTCCCTCTCGGCCACCTCCACCACCCTTCCTCCCAGGACGCTGGCTTCTCTCTGCTTGTGTGGGCCAGGCCTTCCCCGCCCCTCTCCTCCCCCCATGTGCTCCTGCTCCCCCGTTCTCCGGCCCCTCCCCCCACCTTGCTCCAGTCACTGGGAATAACATCAAACTTGAGAAGACCTGATAGAGCCCATGAGCACCACGTAACTCTCCTCTAATTCTTCCTTTTGCCTCAAAGGAAACGCCTCAGTTTGATACTAAAGTACATTTCATACCCGTCAAGCCAAGCTCCTCACCCTCTTAAAGAGGGCAGGACAGGCCCCGGCTTCTTGCAGGCGCAGCCCCTCTGTTCAGGCCAACTGTTTTCATTTCTATGGTTACCTCAGAGCTACAGGCCGCTGGCTTCCTATTTGCCCTGGTGATGGGGTTTTCCTTTCAATTGGAATGGCTTGGCGAGGGCAAACACAAGCTTATTTAAAGAAAAAAAAAATAGCCAACAAACCATCATCCGAGGGGTGAGTAAATACAGGGGAAGAAGAGATGAGGCCAGGGAGTATGTTCAATTGGCAAACGGTGAGCTGTGCTCGGAAGTGTGGACCCCAGGTGCGACCCAAAGGCTGCCAGGCCCCCTCTGACCACCAGGCCCTGTCTCCTGACTGAGCCCCAGCTGTCTTGGCTATGAAGTGAGAAGGCGAACCCCTCTCGTGGGCTCCCAGGCAGATTGATGAGGTGGTGTGTGCAAGGCTCGGCATAGAACCACCAGCCAAGAAGTGTCCTCAGGACCACCACGGAGCAGGTAGGAAGAACGCCCCCTTAGACAACGGGATGGGGGCGGCGGCGGCGGCGGCGGCGGCGGCGGCGGCGGGGACAGGACTGCTCACAGTCTAGGGACGTGAGCCTATGAAGCACTGGGCTTGGAACACGTGGTCTTAGGTTGAAATAAGCCGGGGTGCTTTGAGAGCTGGGAGGAGGAGGTGAGGTTTACAGAGGGAGGGAAGACGGGATGGGGTTGCTAAGCAACACATCCAGAAGCTGGAGTTGGCAGACCGGTCTGGGAACCAGGACATCTGTAAAATCACACCCCCTGTGTTGCTCCATTATCACCAGTAAGGGAGCCGCTCTGGGCCCCTGGGACTTGGAATTTGGGAAGGTTGAAAAAGCAGCGAAGGGAGCTGGCTTGGGTGGATGAATCTTGCCAGGAAAGGACCATGCAGCGTGCAGGAGGAAGTTCGGAACCGCCTTCCTTCAGACTAGCACCTCGCTTGGTCTTGACTATGGGCCAGGCTTTCTTACACACATATTTCCAGTTCTCAGAGCCAGTAATTCTACCTCCGCCTTAGACCACTGGTTTTGAATTTTCTACACTTTAGCACACAAAAGAATCCCAGCTTCCTGAAACCAGAGCATGTGGGCCTAATTATGCTCCTGTTTAAGATAGGGAAACCGGGGTCCCAACTCCGGCTATTTTGTACTCTGAGTTTTGATGCTGTTGCCTTCTTTCTCCCAGATACCGAGTCCTTGCTCCCTCCCAGCCAATGAAAACGTAAAAAGAGACCATGCTTGTACTCAATTGGCTACATTTCAACTACCAGGCCGACTGGGAAATGTAGTCTAATAATGTAACCTAGTAGAGGCTTCTGGGCTCCCCGCCACTATAACACATGAATGAGGGACACCGAGGGCACCTAGAAGTGCTAAGAACCTCAGCCACACCAATGTGCCAAGACGTGCCTACCACACTGACCCGGCTGGCCAGGTCCTTCCTTAGGAGGGCAGAGCCTGGCTCTGGTGGGATCAAGCGCTCTGCAATGTCCAGGTGAAATGGGTTTGGGCCACAAGTAGCCGTGGGGTCAACATCTACTGGAGCCCCTTTCTGGGACATCCAGGGAAACTGAGGTCTTCCTCGGTGCAGCTGGCCCCTGCCGTCCTGGGCACCTGAGGGTAGTGCTGACCTGAGGAGACACTGGGCATCCACCCTGGGTGTGACTGGAGGCTCCAACCTCTGCACACCATGCCATTGGCCACCTGCTAAAAATACACCTCTCCTCCATCCACGGGTGCAGCCATCAGGGCCCCGGGCTGGTTTGAGCACTGGGCAAGCAGGAGACAACTGACTTGTAGATTCACAACCTGTCTGACTACGCGGGAACTTGTTTCCAGGAGGGCCACACATGGACAGCAGCAGGTCTATCAGAGGAGGTGCTATAGCCCACGGGCTGAAAGGGGCCCTTGCCAGATGGCCCAAGATGCTCAGAGACATTTGTCATGCAGGCAGAAGGGGCTGTGACAGCAGCCGTGGGGAAGGCATGAGACAAATCCACCTGAGGGGCCAAGAAACAGATGAGAGGAAGAAGAAGGGATGGCGGGTCCTGGAGACAGCGGGGAGGCACTCACGAGCCCTCAGAGATTTCATTTGTTCATTCATTCATTCAGCATATATTTACTGAGCCCTACTATGTGCCAAGGCGGGGTGTCAAAGGCAAGCACAATCTGCCCTCGTCCACATGTCGGCAGGAAATTCAGGAAACACGCTGAGCTAGCACCTGCCTTGGGCACAGGACACCACAGGAGCGTCCCTCCTTCCTTTCTGGAGCTGAGACTGGAATGAGGGGCCTCAATAACACTCTCCAAGAGCAGGTGGGCAAAGAAATAAGGCAGGAGTTGAGGGAATGGAGACCTCCCTCTCCCTCAGGCTCCAAGCCTGCCTTTAGGGCAGGAGAAGCGGCCTGGTGCTAAGCTGCGGGGACCAAGATGCCGAGACTGAACAGGCAGTTCTGAGGTGGCACCAACTAGAGTGTCGAGCAGTCGAGGAGAGACAAGTGGTCAGAGCAGGTGGCGGGGAAGTGGCTCAAGAGAAGAATCTGGTGTTTGGAACTGAATGCGGTGCGTGGCAGAAGCCAGCAGAAACAAATGATGCACACCTTAGGAGTCAAATCAGCAGCTTGGTTCTATTAGGAAAGGCCTGGCCCCCTGGAATTGGGTCCGTTTGTGCCCCTGGATTTTGGCACCAGATGTATTCGAGGGGGCATGGTAAGGAAACTGCCAGCATGACTGCTCCATGGCATGGTTAAGGGAGAGGTTTTATTGTGCCTAAGAGAAAATATCCAGAGGCATCTGGAAGAGTCCAGACCAGAGAGAAAAGAACGCAAACTGGCCAGGCCTTGGTGGCTCACGCCTTTAATCCCAGCACTTGGGAGGCAGAGGCAGGAGGATCTCTATGAATTTGAGGCCAACCTGGTCTACAGAGCGAGTTCCAGGACAGCCAAAGCTGTACAGAGAAACCCTGTCTTGGGAAAAAGAAAAAAGAAAAAAAGAAAGAAAGAGAGAGAGAGAGAGAGAGAGAGAGAGAGAGAGAGAGAGAAAGAAAGAAAGAAAGAAAGAAAGAAAGAAAGAAAGAAAGAAAGAAAGAAAGAAAGAAAGAAAGAAAGAAAGAAAGAAAGAAAGAAAGAAAGAGAAAGCAAATTGGACACAGCCAGGGCTATCTGCAAGGGAGGGAGGTAGCAGAAGGGAGAGAGAGAGAGGACATTGTAGAGAGCTAGAAGATAAAAGGAAGGGAAAAGATTAGCAGGGCAAGCTTTGCCTTTATAAGGAGAACAAATGGTACCTGAAGGAGGGAAGCCTGGGGAGGCTAGCGTGGACTTTGAAATGTACACCGAGGACTTGTGAGTAGGGACAGAGGGAGCCTGGAGGGCCGCGTGGGCTTTGATCTGCAACCACAGGTATATGTGAATGGAGCCATATGTCCCTTCTGTCAGAGATAAGGGAAGTGACTCATTTGCAGATGGGAACTGGTTCCAACATTCCTGAGGCATGCTGCCTTTTATCTGACACAGAAATCCTCCTGTAGTCCAGTCGGAGCCCATCTCTAGACATGGACAGCCTGTGAGACCTAAAGTGACTTTCTTATGTGGCAACGTTTTCCTGCCCCCTCAAAGCTTAGGACAAACACGGTTATTTGTGTAGCTGCAGCCTTGTTGTAAGCTTGAAAACAGGGAAGCGTGGGGCCTTCAGCTTTGTTCTTCTTTTTAAGGTTGGTTGGGGGGGCGGGGTTCATGAGATTCTGTATGAATTTTGTTTTTCATTTCTGGAAAATGCATTGTGGGTTTTTGGTGGGGCATGTGCTGAATCTGTCACCTAATTTGGGAAGTGTGACCTTTGTCAGGCTATGTCCTCCCACACCAGAGAGACCGTGACTGTCCTTGTGTTTGGTGTGTCCTCTTTAGCCTCTCTTGGGACATTTTTTGTTTTTAGTGCATAAGCCTGTCCCTCCTTAGAAATTTTCCGTCAGTGTTTTATTCTTGTGGGCGGTTTTATAAACAGAATTATTTTCTTCATTTCCTTTGTGAGCTGTTAATGCTTGGTTATAAAATTCGGTGTGTGTGTGTGTGTGTGTGTGTTGATTCTGTGTTCTGCAGTTTTACTGAATTTGTTTCTTAGCTATAATGGGTTTGTTTGTTTTAATAAATGGAATAAAGGTTTTCTGTCAATAAGATCCTATCATCTAAGAACAGACAATACCTCACTTCTTCCTCCAATTTGCATGCCATTTATTCTTTTTTCTTGCCTAATTGCTTAGGCGAGGGTGTCCAGGATTGTACTGAATAAAAGTAGATTCGCACTAGTTTCTTTCTTGGTAGATTCCTTCTCTTCACTCAAATCTCAAATAAAACACGGTCTCTGCAGAAGGCCACCTCTCCAACCCCAATCTGTCTCCCTTCGCTGGTCCATCACTGCGCTTCATTTCACACTTCAGATGAGCTGACTTTTGTCGTTTATGTAATTGCTCACTTCCTGACTCTGCCTCCTGAAAGTGGACTCCACGCACACATCATCTGTTGTTCTTCCAGGCTCAGTTCCTTGATACATGCTAATTGAATAAATTGGCCAAGAGTGAGACTGAGCACTGGCAGATGGAGGCTCCCAGGCCCCTGGCAATACTTCCTGCTCTCTAGACTTGCTTTTCTGCTCACAAAAGGCCTTCTCCAACCAAGCTGGTCCCTCACCATGTCTTGCAATAGTGCAGCATGATGAAGTTAGCCATCTGAGGACTGTGGCACTGCGGCTGGGACACATCAGAATAGTGTTGTCATTGTCCTGTCTGCCACCTGCCTCGCAGGAATGAAATAGCATTGGCCCCAAAGAGGGAGATAAACAGCAGGATGGGAGAGAAGGGGGAAGGAGAGATTGCAGAGGAATGAGGGCTAGCCTCTGCCAACAGAGCAAGGGCTGGTGCTGCTTCTGGGCCTGGGGATCAAAGAGAAGACACTGCACAAATATGGCAGTCTGTCCCCAGACACACTGCCCACAGCAGTGTCAGGAAGCAGTAGGCTACACTCTTGATGAAAATCCAGTGGGAAGAGAAGGATTGGCAGGTCTGACCTGGGATTTGCAGCAGTCATCCTCTGAGGCTGGCCACTGGCAGTACCGTCAAATGGACACATCACAGGGGAGGTGGGGAATGCCCTTGCCCCACAGCACTCTCCACTCCCTTTAGGGATAACTGGCGTTTGGCAGCCTGTCTCTTGAGAGCGATTAGAAGAAGCAAAGCTACTGAGCACAAAGCCACATCTCCAAGGACCTGCAGAATCTCTCTTCCTTAGGCTCAAGGGTGACTCCGCAGCTGCCTGTTGGTGGGCCCCTGACACTTGCCGTGTGCTGGGACTGCAGCCCCAAGGCTCCAGGCATGCTGACTCTCCCCCTCCTCATTCAGATGAGGACAGATGGACTGCTGGGAACCCCAGCTCCCAGGTGAGCTGGGTTGGACTGAGTAGGATTAGCTTATTGGAACAACAACTTCAGGACAGCGAGCTGGGGCCCCAGGCCGCCAGTGGTAGGCTGTTGATCACTGACTGTGCTCTGTCCTTCGGTGGTTGGAAGAGGAACACAGCAACATCTCAGACAAGAAGACGGGACACTGCTCCTCTCAGCTAATGGATGCAGGGACAGTGAACCAGACTGGTCCAGGGAGCTCAGGGTTTTATCTGAAACACCACAGCAGGGGGAGCAAAACCTTTGTATTCAGTATGGAAACAAACAGGGACTGGAGAGATTGCCCAGTGGTTAGGAACACTGCACTTCCAGAGGACCCAGAGTCGAATCCCAGAATCCACATGGCAGCTCACAACCAGTTCTAAGCGGTCTGATACCTTCTTCTGGCCTCCATGGGCACCGGGCATGCATGAATTTGGTACCCAGACACATCAGGCAACACCCCCTGTGTGGAAATAGCACTACCCAGTAAAAAGGCAATGCCAACCAAGCTCATGCACCTTTACATTTCTTAACAGCACTCAGGCACAATGATGCATGCCTTTCACCCTAGCACTGGGGAAGCAGAGGCAGGCGGGATCTCTGTGAGTTAGAGGCCCTAACTACTATACAGCTAGTACCAGGCCAGCCAAGGCTACATAGTGAAACCCTGTCTTAAAAAGAAAATCAATTTGCCAATAAACACAATGTGGGCATTTTATTTTTTAACCCAAGACACCTCTAAAATATCACTTCCACATTTAGTAAATATAAAAGTTAGGGTGTCTTGCTTTTTAAAAGGTCTCCAATACTTAGTGAGAAGTTTGTAGCCCTCGCCTGTCTCTGTGATCACCAGATGTGATCTGACTCCTCGCTGCTGTGGTTACTGGTGCTGAAGGTAGAACCCAGGTCTAGCCCATGCTCTACCTCTAGGCAAGCGCTCCACCGATCACACGCTCTGCATTCAGACCTCAGAAATTGCCAGGTGAAAATGTAGACCCACACAAAGAATGGGTCAGACTCATCTGAAAGTTCTCCGGTGGCTGAACCATGTGCCCCCTTTTGATCACTCCATGAAAACTGAGCAAATCTGAAAGTCACTCTCCACCAACAGCTGCACCTGACGCGCCATCACTGCCTGTGCCCTGTGGTGACAATATTGGACTGTGTTGTTCCAGATGTTTATGCCCTGTCAAATCTTTCTCAATGATCTGGCTTGTCATAAACGCAGCCGCTTCTCTGTCATCAAGCTGTAGTCATCCCCAGGCTCGCTCCTTTGTGAGGTGGTTGCCATTCTGAGCACAACTGGAACAGACAGGTTTGGCAGAAAACTGACTCAGGAGCAGGCCACGCCCTGCTGAGCTCAGAGGCAAGCCCCGCTGCCCTACCCGGCAAGCTGTGGCTCCTGGTGGCTATGTGCTCCCAGGATGGCTTAGTCTCATGCTCAGGACCTGAGTTCAGAGGAGGGGGTTTGCCCTGGACACCCACTCTGCACCAGATCTCTCGGGGCAGAGTACTCCAGGCACAACGGCTCTCTCTGTCTCCTCTGTTTGTCTAAAGACATACTGGCACCTCACAGCCCTGCCCAAGAGACTGCCTGCTGTGTGCCTTCTGGCTCAACAGAAGCCTAACCAGGTCCTTGTCCCCACGTCTGTGCAGCCCCGTGGTTCAGGGGACACCATCAAGGTCCCCAGCCCCAAGCCATCTTGACGACTTTGTCATTCATGTCTAGATATCCCCTGGCTGTTGTAAGTGGTCCGGGCATGGACACAGGACCTAAGGAAACTAACCGTCCCAAAGAGAAAGCTGCATGTTGCTTCCATTGCGGCAGGCAGTCATGTGACTGAGAGGGAAAGGGACTTAAGAATGAGGCCTCAGCAGCTGACGCAGGGATGGCAAAACAGGCAGCTGGGCTGTGGAGCGCGGAGTTAAGTCACCCTCAAGCCCCCTCCCCCCTGGTCTGTCCCGGGAAAAACAAAGTCTCTTTCCCTGTGAACCACACTCTCTGGGGACTTATTATATCCTAAAGCAAACTAGTTCACACAGGAACCATCCCAGGAGCCCTCTCTACCACATGCCCTGGAACCCCTCCCTCGACCCCCAGGGCTAATGTCTGTGTGTTCCTCCCCAACAGCCACAGGCCTCCTGAGAGAGGAGTCTCACCCATCCTTCTCCTGCTTGTCAAATATCACGGGGGTGCGGATGGGGGCAGGGATGGCTCAGCAGAGGGCCTGTTGTGGGACCCAAGACTGCCTTTCTCATGAGCTGCATGGGGATCCTGAAGCTGCAGGTCCAGGGGCAGCATTTAGAAACACAAACAGCCAGGAGCCACCCACCCTGAGCTGGCCACAGACACCCGAAAAAAACTCAGGTTTCACCCAGCAAGCAGGGGAGGAGAAAATGAGTGAGGGTTCCCATCACCGACTCTCAGCATCTTTTTACCTACTAGACTTTGGGCCTATGAGCAGGGGTTGGGAAAGTCACCCTTTCAAGCTCCGGAGTCTGAAGCCTACCCTGGGACTCCATACTCACTCACGAGAGATCTGTCAAACGAATAAATGTCTTATCAAAGCTGTCGTCCACAGCTGCTGCCTGCCCTGGCCACCTGATCAAAGCCCTTTCCAAAAGCTCCACAGGCAGGCAGCCTCTGGGCACTGGACAGCCCCTCCCTTCCTGACTTCCGGCTCTAAAGTAACACTGGGGGATCAGCGCAGTCTGTGGGTCACCCAGGAACAATGCTTGCTTAGAGGTCTTTGCTGCTGTCTCCACGCTGGTTGAAGCAGACAGTCTGTGGCCACTGATCTTCACAGTATCTGCTAATGGCCCGCCACAGGTGGCCTCTGTTGAAGGCCAGAGCCAGCTCTCAATCCACTAACTGCCTAAAGAGTCGGCGCCAACTGGGAAAGCCAGAGCCGGAGCTTCGGCATCCTTATGAACCCTACAGGCATGCAGCTGCCAGCAAATCGCATGCATTCTCTCTTCCTTTGCCACGGGGAACCTTTAGAAAGCTGCCGATGTGGAATCTGATGGATGAAGGGGAGGCCACCCCTGCCAGCATGGCTGATCCTTCTGTGGTATGCGACAGGCCTATTTGGTCTGCTGGACAATCAGTCCCAGAGGTAACCAAGGAAGGGGTGATGTTGGTAGCCATGGAGCAATGGAGGAGAAACAACGGAGGGCCAAAGTCACAAAGCTGGAAGATGGAGCAGAACCACCCGTGGATCCCCCAGCCATGGATGGCACAGATCAGCTTCACTAGCTGGGCACGCTGCTCCCTGCTTCAGTGGGAAGGTCAGCATGGGACTTGATCTTGCAGGCACAAAGCCGGCACAGGCTATGGCAATACACCACTGCCGCCATGTTTGTGAGGGTGAGCTTGGATGTTAGTTAGGGCTCACTCTGCTGCCCTGGCCATGTGAGTTCACTTGAGATTGAAGCCCAGCCCCGCATTAGGGCCCCCAGGGGGCAGAGACTGGGGAGGGAGGTCTGTGCCACTTTCTACGCAGTACTACTGCCTTTGGAAGGTCAAAAACTATTCTAGCACCTCCAGCAAGTCCCTTGCCCACTCTATTCTTCAGTTCCCTAAACATAAACAGGCCCAGGGATAGGGGTGCAGTGAGTGTTCCGTCCAGGACTTACGCAGTTGTGGGGGGTTTGAAAGCAGTCGTTATTTTTTCTTGTGACCACCCATTACCCTCATTATACATTGTTCTTCTCTCCAGGACAGTCCCTACCTTCCCAGGCCAATTGCCGAAGTTCAAATTCCCAGAATTCCTCTGTGGATGGTTGTGGTCACCTGCCCTAGATCCTTCCATAGAAGATGGGAATGTGGAACCTTGAGGTGGTGGCTGAGCAAAGGCTTGGGTTCCTCCAGGGCAGCAGAGTGACATGGTGGACACGGTGGCCCTGGTGTATTGTCAGGGGTCCTCAAAATGTAGCTGCAGGCTTTGCATCTACACAGCTAAGCCAGACCCTGATCCTCTCACAGATGGGAACTGCTCAGGGTCTCTGAACAAAGCCCCATCCTGCTTTAACCAGCCATGGCCAGTTTACTGTTGGCAGCGACTTCCTCAGCACCTGCAGTGACTGAGCGGCATCATTCTCACCCTCGCACCGCTTTCTCCGAGGTGACGAGGACTGAGTGGGCTGAGTCTGGCTTGTCCCAGGGGCCTCTGATTCAATCTTGGTTGGCTGCCCAGCCCTTGTGGGCACCAGTGCCAGACAGAGCCACTGCCAACCAAAAGTAAGCCCAAATGATGAGTCATCATTGATACTCACAGGGCCAGGGTGGACGTGAGTACAAGGTACCCTCACAGGCCAGACCCATGTGGTGAGGTCCTGCTCCAAGGAGGACAAAGGAAGAAAGTGGGGGATCCTGTCAGGTCAGCCCTAGGTGGTGAGTGGATCTCTGGGGCTGTAGCCTTGGTCCACAGCATCCAGAGCTTAGGGACTGCACGGCTCCAAAAGAGCCGGCCACGGGGTCTGCTCAGCCCTGCTCAACACTCTCAGAGTTCCTGCTCTAGCAAGGGACCTCTATGTGTTGGTTCTGGACCTACACAGGCCTCATGCTGAGTCCCCTCAACAGCCTCTGATACCCCAGCACTAACCCCAGTCACCCTCCGGGGCAGAAAGGCTACATACATACTCACACAGACTTCCCTTGCAGAAGGGAGTGTGAATCATGTCCCACCCCACCCTCACTCCAGTCCCTCAGACTCATCCACAGCCAGAAGGGTCAGGAGTGAACTTAGACTTCCAGCAGCCAGCTCCTGATCCCAGAAGCCAGCCCCCTGCCTCACCTCCCACGGCGGACAGAGACAAGCCACACCACTGCTGCAGCGATTTTAAGTGACCCGGGAGAGCTGCTCAGCTCCAGACCCTGACGTCCTTCTCCTTTCTTAGAGCAGTCAGAGCGTGGCAGACTCAGCCCAAGTTCCAATACCATCTGCGTCCATAAGTGCGAGCGAGCTCACCTGGGCAATGACAAGTCCTAAGTACCAGAATCTATGGCTTTGAGTTCTGGTTAAGATCTTTGCTCAGATATTAAGTGGAGAGGAGAGGAGGTGGGGTGGGAGTTGGGGGGCGGTGCTGAACACAACCATGGCAATGGGAAGGGTTCTTTCCACATCACCATTTGCCAGAAGGGAAGAGACTAGGCCCCACTGTGGGCCTGTCTAGTTCCTGGAGAGGAGAGGTGTGGCCACTGGGAGCTTGTCTGTTTCCTAGGACTTCAGAAACGATGACCACAAGCAGCTGGCTTGTCTATCTCCTCTCACTGTTTTAGGGACCAGAGTCCCCAGAGAAGCTGTGCTGTGGTCAGCACCAGGCCCTCTGAGGGCTTCAGGAAGGAGCCTTCCTACCTCTTCCCACCCCCGAGGTCTGCAGGAGTCCTGGGCTCCTTGGTTGTAACTGCATGGCTCTACCATCTATCTTCATCTTCACACAGCCTTTTTCCTGGTCTCTCCAGGCCCCCGCTTCCTCCTCCTATGAGAACACCGGTAATGGGATCAGGGCCTACACTAACTCCAAGCTCACTTTAATTATTTACATCAAAGATGATTCCCAAGTAAGAAGGCATTGCCAGGTTCTGGGCTGGCATAAACCTGGGGCTGTGCAGTCCTGCCAGCACAGTGGGATGGGGGATGGAGCTGAGCCCATCTTGCCTCACTGTGCTCTGTCGGCTCCCAGGTGAGATCCCATCTCCTTCATGGTGCCACTATGAGGGACCAAGGACTCTGCAGGGGTGAGTGACAGGAAGCCCTGCTCCATTGTCTGCATTAGGTGTCAGCTGCCACAAGAGCCATTCTAGAGCCAGAGGTTTGGAGAAGCCCAGAGATCCGGTGCTATGATGCCACCCAGCAGACGCAGGAGACTGTCTCTCCTGGCTGTGAGTCTGCAAGGTGGGAAGGAGACTGTTTAATGACCACACCAAGAGCAACTGGAAGCCTCGTCTCTGGCCAAACATGCCCACAACATTGCAAGTCAGTTCATTTGCTCTCATAATTGCCTCGAGGAACCCCCTTTCCACATAGGAAATGTACCCGAAGTCCTTGCTCAGAATCTCAGATGATCAGGGCCAGAGCTGAGGTTCAAGAACAAGAATTTGCCTCCAGTCTGTGTTCCAAGACAGAGTGAGCCACCTGCAGCCCACGGGCCGGATCTAGCTTCCTGTGGCGCAGAAACCAAGAATGGCATCGCTATTTTTAAGTAGGTATAGAACAGAAAAGGGGGGTATACAAAGGCCCTCTACGGCTTGCAACACGTAACTATTTACACTTAGTCCTTTGTGGGAAATGGGTGTCAGTCTACCTCCCGTAACCACACACTCTAGCCACTCGGGCCCTGAAGCCCCCAAGAGAGGTTCTGGAAAGAGCCCAGAGGCAGTAGACAGACTGTGGCCGTAGACAGGCTGCTGTGTAGGACGTCTGACTTATGAGTCACACTACACACAGCTCACAGCTCAGTCCTGGGACAGAGAGGATCTTAGGCTCAGTGAGTAACTGCATAGATCAGCCATGGGAAATAGGTCCATCCATGGATGCAGTCCTGGAATCTGCCAAGAAACAAGGCTTAAAAGGGGTCTGTGGGTAAAAGCCCTCGGGAACAAGTCTGATGGTCTGAGTTCAAATCCAAGATCACAAGGTAGAAGGAGAGAATGCCTTCTGCTGTGGAATATTCCTTCACACTGTGTGAAGATGTGTCACTGTGATTGGTTTACCAAAAAGCTGAATGGCCAATAACTAGGCAGGATTTCTGGGCAGAGAGAGAACTCTGGGAAGAAGAAGCAGAGTCTCCAGCCAGACATGGGATAACCAGGACGGGCATAATGGAGATGAGGTAATGAGCGGGTGGGAGAATGTAGACTAAAAATACGGGTTAATGTAAATTATAAGAGCTAGTGGGACAAGCCTAAGCTATAGGCTGAGCTTTTGTAATTAATTATAAGTTTCCGTGTTGTTCTTGTGAGCTGGAGGCCCAAGTAAAAGTCCAACTACAGCCTACAAACTGTCCTCTGGCCTCCATGTACCTAGCACCCTATGTACACCGCACACACAATAATAATAATTAATTAATTAATACATTTTAAAGGAAACATGGTTAAAAGAGAAGAAGAAAAGGAAGAAGAGAGTTTTAAAGGCTGAAATAACTGAAAGTCCACGTGTGACAAGACTCGCCTCAGGTGCAGCTGAGTGAGCCAGGTGCTCACACCCACATTCACTCCCTAGCACTCATGAGCTACCACACTCCGTATAAACCAACGCCATTTGTTTCTCCACGGTTTCCAGGGGCCAGGAGTCTGGCTATGGGCTTCCTGGCCCTCTGCTCAGTGTCACAGCATCTCAGTGTCACAGGGGGTCTGGGGTGACGGTGGACAAGGCTCAGATGGTAGCTCCTCAGAACTCGTCTCCTTGTGGCTGCAGGCCTTCGATTTCTAGGAGGGCTTTCCTTTTTGAGAGAGTCTCATCTACCTCATGCTAACTCCAAACAATCTTGAACTCTGGATTCTCCTGCCTTCTCCTCCCCAATGCCAGAATTACGGGTGCGCACCGTAACTCCTGACTGTACTGTGCTGGGATCGAAGCCCGGGGTTTCATGCACCCGAGGCAACCACTCCACCAACCAGGCCACAGCCCAGCACAGGATTCTGGGATTTTGTTGTCAGGCAGGGCAATCTGCACCATGTGGCCTCCAGAAGATGACAATTTACCCCTCCCTTTAAGGCCAGCTAGAGAACATTATTCTAGAAAGAACCCAACCCCCTTGAGGCTTTTGCCGGATTAACAGGGCCCAAGCAGGGCAATCTCCTTTCCATTAAATTCTATTAACTGACTTGGGAGATTAATCCCATCTGCAAAATCCCTTTGCCTCAGCGTCATCCTGGGGTGGAACTGTTATGCTCACAGTCCTGCCCACACTCAGGGGGACAGTGGGATTAGGAATCTTGGGGACCACCTTGGAATCCTACCTCCCCATCCACAGGGGCCTGTTTCCATTCCCTGCCCATCGTGGCCTCCAGCAGCTCCCTAGTCATCAGTAGAAGCTGCCCTCCCTCAAGAGAGCAAAAGAAAATCCCTGAACTGTTCCCATTGGTCCACCAAAGGATCATGTGCTCATATCTGACCAATCACTGGTCAGGACGCAGACCTCGTGAATCAGCCAGCCCTGAGTCAGATGTGGGAAACTGGAGCATGGGGTCCCAGTTGGCGGTTCATGACTGTGACAAAAGAGCAGAGAGCTCAGCTTTAGAGAGTCGGGTTTCTTTGGGGTCACTGTTCCAGAAAGGGGACTCCATCGTCAGACAAGGTCTGCTCACCTCATGGCAGCCAGGGAGGAGGAGAGCGGGAGAGATGAGGGAGAGGGAGAGGGAGAATGTGCCTGTGGCTCTAAGCTCCACCCCAACGCCCCACCCCACCAGTGGCAAAGAGTTTATTTCAACTCACAGTTCATCAAGGCAGGGATGTCAAGGACACAGGAGCTGCCCGCGTCCCATGCACCGTCGGGACACAGAGAGGGACAGACAACCAAGTCCTTTCCCATCTCACTCTATCCAGGTCTGCAGACTATGGGACGGAGCCACAGCGGGCCGGGGACTCCCTCCCTCCCTAGCTGCTCATCTCCGGGAAGGTCCTCAGGACACACCGAGGGTGCTTCGCTAACCGCAACACCACCGTTCGGCATGTCAAAGCTATCCATCCCACCTGAGGCGCCAGGCTTGGAAGTCAGAGAGAGACCCCCAAAGAAAAGTGGGGGGCTTTCTCCACCACTGGTTAAGTGGCCCCTGGAAAGACCCCTCTCCTCTTCAGACCCCGCAAACAAACACCCACCTCACACATGTATCTCCCAGCTATTTTCATGTCTGAACTTCCAAAGCTGTTCTTGCCTCTACTAATTCGTTTTCCTTGTTCTATGTGTGTGTGTATGTGGTGTACATGCAGGGGTGTGTGTGTGTGTGTGTGTGTGTGTGTGTGTGTGATATGTATGGTGTGTGCAGATGTGTGCTGATGATGTACATGCAGGTGTGTGTGTGTGTGTGTGTGATATGTATGGTGTGTGCAGATGTGTGCTGATGGTGTACATGCAAGTCTGTGTGTGTGTGTGTGTGTGTTATGTATGGTGTGTGCAGATGTGTGCTGATGGTGTACATGCAAGTCTGTGTGTGTGTGTGTGTGTGTGTGTGTGTGTGTGTTATGTATGGTGTGTGCAGATGTGTGCTGATGGTGTACATGCAGGTGTGTGTGTGAGTGTGTGTTATGTATGGTGTGTGCAGATGTGTGCTGATGCACACACCCAGGCGCACACAGAGGCCAGAGGAGGATGTCGGATGTCCTGAACCATCACTGCACTTTATTCCCTTGAGAATGGATCTGTTTGTCACTGAACCAGGAGCTCGGCTGGCAGCCAGCAAGCCCAGCATCCTCCAGTCTCCACCCTCACAGCCCTGGGGTTACAGCCACACCCAGCTTCCTGCAGGGGTGCTGAGGTCCTTGTGCTTGCACAGTAAGGGGTCTCACCCACAGAGCCACCACCCCCCCAACTTCCGGGGAAACCTAAGTTCCTGACAACGGAAGCCGAAACCCCTCTATGTTCCTGCCTAGGAGCAGCCTGTGTCAAACACCCGTTGTTTAGCGGCCAGGCAAAATTCATGCCAGATCTATGGGACAGCTGAGTCCCACTGCTGGGTTCCCCTGTCCCCCTGGGAGAGAGGTCTCTGTCCCCTCCTTGGCAGGCTGCCAGGTCTCAGCTCTGTGGGAACCTCCAAACTATAGCCTCAAGGCTGAGAATCAAAATACTTAACCACAGGCTCTGGCCCATGGCTCTAGATGCCAGTTGTAAGCCAGCGAAGCCTTCTCTGGGCCAGAGGTGAAGCTGGCTGGCTGGTCACTTGGCAGCATGTAACCAGCAGTGTGGCATCATCCATGCCGTCAAGTTTTCCCCGGAGGGTGCCGCCGGGAGGCAAGTCAGTGTGAGCCAGTGAGCAGCCAGGTGGGCTTCGTATCAGGGGCCCTGACTAACCCATTACATGTTCACCGAAAGAGCTGGGGGCCAGGGACATGGGTCTCCCAGATCAAGGCACTTGCCGCCAACCCTGACAATCCGAGTTTGATCCCTGAGACCCACATGGGGGGAGGAGAAAACAGGCTTTTGAAAGTTGCCCTCTGACCACACACAAATAAACAAGTAAATAATGTTTTAAGTCGGAGGGAGGCCGCCAGACACCACTCAGTGTACAGACACCATTCAGTGTACAGACACCATTCAGTGTACAGACACCATTCAGTGCATGGTGGTGACAGACACCATCCTCGTTAGCAGGAAAGTGGGGTCCATGGTGACTCACAGCTGCTGAGTGGCAGCTGTGGTACTGGAGCTTTGGGTACTGTCCCTAGATCCAGGGATCTAGATCATTTTTACCACCTCTTCTGTTGGAAGTGTGAGCTACAGGATAGTCATTCATTTTCTGAGCATCTAGGGGTGTTGCTGTGTGGTAGCTGATAGTCTGGACACTAAACTATGATGCTGACAGACACAGCCTCTGCCTTGCACTGCTGGTGTCAGGTGGGACTTGGGGAAGGGCACAAAATAAAAATGGAATCTCAGCCAGGTGTGGTAGCATGTGCCTTTAAATCCCAGCACTCATGAGGCAGAGGCAAGCGGAGCTCTGTGAGTTCAAGGCCAGCCTGGTCTATGTAGAGAGTTTCAGGCCAGCCAAGGGAGAAGAAAAAGAATATCAGATGGCAGCATTTTATAGGAAGATGATAACGTGGGGAGGTGGGTGAAGAGTGGCCAGGAAGCGTCTTTAGGTAAAATGTACAGGGAAGAGTCTTGGGGAAGTGACATCCGAGCTGAAGCCTGTGACGACACAGAACTGGTAGACTGAAACTTGCTGAGTCTTCTAGGGAGAGGGCAGAGCAAGTGTAAAGGCCCTGAGGCAGGAAAGGGCTTGGGAAACAAAGAAAAAAAACTTCTGTGGCTCTGTTAATGGGAGCAAGCTGGGAGCGATTACAGAATTACTGTTAATTTCCTTAGATGCCATAATGATGGGAAGGCCATCTGGGAAAGCAGCGTACTCCTCGGAGATGCCCGCTCCAGTCCTGAGGGGTAATGGCGTCACCATGTCTGCAGCCTCCTGCCAAGGGACCCAGCAACATATCAAGCCCACGTGATCAACATCATCTACTGTGGCCTCAGGTGGAGGGTTCAAATGCCTCCACGTATTGTCCTTCCAGTGTTTGTATCTGACTGAGCGGCATTGGGGAGACAGCTCCGCTGCTGAAGAATTCACCACACAGCACGTGTACCTGAGTTCAGATCCCCGGCCGACCTTGCAAAATCAGTGATTTCGGGGTTCAGTGAGAGACTCTGTCTCAAAAAATTAAGTGGCCAATACTAGATGAAGACAGAGGCCAGAGATTAATGCCAAGTGTCCTCCCTGATCACCCTCCCCCTCTCCCCACCCACATCTAAGCACTGGAATTACAGGTATGCAGCCACACCTGGCCTTCCACATAGATTCTGGGGGTTGCACTCAGGTCCCCATGCTTCCAAAGAAGGCATTTTCCCAACCAAGCCACCCCCATAGCCCCATAGTCTCTATTCTTAAATGAGAAAACTGAGTAGCGGGTGGAGGGGATCAGTCAGCAAAGGAACCACCTGCTAGTCAGTGGCAGGTTGTTAGGATCTTGGACTGGAAAAGCATGGAGTCATTAGCCCACCATCCATAATCACAATCTACAAACTATAATCAAAGCTCAGAAGTGATTTTTCTGGAACTCAATCATAAAACTAGATATACTGTCCTAGAGAAAGCCCTAGATCGAATAGCACTTATGAAGAAATGGATTGTGCATTTCCCCTCAAGAAAACAAAGATCCCAGGGCTGGAGAGATGACCCAGAAATTAAGAACACATGCTACCTTTGCAGAAGATCAAAGCTGGGTTCCCAGCACCCATGTCAGGTTGCTTATAACTGCTTAGAACTCCAGCTCTAGGAGACCTGATGCCCTGTTCAGGGGGATCTGACGCCCTCTTCAGGCTGCTGATGGCATTGCACACACATGCACATACCCACACACAGACACACTTGTAGATAATTAAAACTTGAAAAGAAAAACCCCTTTGTTCCACCTTGTCTGCAGAGAGGCCTCTCTCTGCCCAGGGCCTCATGGCTGTTCTTATTATCAGCTCCACCTGTCCTCACACTGTTGGTTCACCCTCGTTTACCAGGGCCACACAGGGGACACAGAGGCATGCATTTAAACTTTTTGGCCTGTTTCTCCGAAAACGACCAATGGTATAACATCAAACAATGAGTCCATTGTTTGTCTCCATGACCTGTGGCCTTTGAAGAGTGTCTTAACTGGGGACTGTCCCACGCTTCCCTGGTAAGAACTCACAGTAAACACCATCACTCTTCGAGACTGCTCGCGGCAATTATAGTGGTTTATAATTCTCCTCCCTCTCAAACTAGCCCTTGATTCCTAAATGTGCACTTTTAGGCGTCAGGCGTTAGAATAAATTAGACTCTACAATTACATGTAATTAAAGGGGGAAACGGCTGTGGCGATGCAAAGATAGCTGTGTTTTGCTGAAGTAAAGCCTGTCTGTGACCGTGCGCTGCCCAGGGAGACCACATGAAATACAATTAGTGTTCTGTTTTAATGGGGACTTGTGGAGCTGCTCTCACTATCACCATATCTGAAGATATATATAAACAGATTCACGCTAATACCAGGGTATTTCTCCTGACAAGACAACTTGCGTTCTAACTAAGATTTCAGCAGAACTAACCACAAATTCATGCTGTTTTGCAAGACACTCAAATTCGTATTTTAAAAGCCCTGCAAAGCCCATCTCCACTCAGGAGCTGGGGAGATTGATCTCTACCCTGGGAGGGGACTCAGGCTTCTCTTGGAGGGGCGAGTCCCAGTCAAACTTGCATGCATTATTAAAGCCACCTGTGCCCCAGAGCATGGGGCCTCAGCCGGGGCCTCCAGTCTGCAGCCATGTTCCTCCGTTAGTGTTTCTCCTTTACACGCCAATTTGTTTCAGACATGTTAAAAGGTTGTCTTTTATAACCCTCGTAAACTACCATCGACTCTGGCCCAGATGGCCAGAAAAGTTTAAACAATCTGACTGGGTTTCAACCTGTGTGCTGGGATGCAGAGAGGTTCAGAAAGAGGCATGTGGGTTCCCACCGTCGCCAGAGTCAAGGAAGTAAGACCAGGAAGGACCCGTAGGGTGGGTAGGACCCACAATGTCCTGTATAGCAAGGGAGTCCCAGAGGGGGAAAGCAAGGCTCGGGGCATCAGAACAAAGTTTGTCAAAGTTAAGCCAGCAATGGAGTGGGGGCAGCCTGAGGAACTTACAAGGCTCCACAGTTGTCCAGCTGGGGCATTTGTAGTGATGACCGTCATCAGGGGCACAGGGAACACAATAGAAAACTGGCCTTAGACCACACGCTTAGAAAGGCAGGGACAGGAGACTCAGGACACCCTGAAGGTCCTGAGGACTCTGTTTAGCCCACCCTGGCCAGAGTCAATCGTGGAAGAGACCACGACTCCCCAGGCTGGGGGACATCTGACACTGAAGCCCCTCACGTCTTCAGACAGACACAGGAATTCTTGAGTGGCGCCAGAAGTCCTCAGCCACCTGGAAGGCGCGGGCCACGTGCTGAGGCCCAGACCAGGGTTAGGAGTTCACTAAGAATTAGGAGAAGACATGTGACCGGAGAGACTTTGCAGACCCTCTGGGTGTCTTAGCTGATGAGAGTCCCATGCATACAGGCTTGTCCTTAAACTCTGTCCTCTCCTCAGTAAAGAATGAGCTGGGGTCAGGTGCTGATGTCGCCGTCACTGGCTTAGATCTTTCAATTGCAACAGCAGAAAGAAAACAGAAGAGAAATCATGTGATATCATCTTCCTCCAGTGCCCAGTCCCAACTGGGTGCCTTCAAGCCTCCTTCTTTCCTGGAATTTTTGGTGGACACACCCATCTGCAGAGAGAACCACTGTCTGAAGGACAAGGGTGTGGTCATTCTTGAACTGTTTTGTGGTGTAAATCACCAACTTCTAGAACATTCTCCAGAACCTCACAGCAAATGGGACACAGGTTTCAGCCCTGACCCTTTCCTTTCCTGCCCTGATGGGACACTGGGGTCTGGCTAGAAAACCACTGCTGCAGTGAGGTACCTGGTTCAAAGCCAGGCACAGCCTCGGCAGTAGGGCAGAAGGGGACAGGGAGCTGAAAGTCACCTGCCCATCCACTGTGAGCAAGTGGACTGTGGCCAAGACCCTAACCTCGCTGAGCATCCACGTTCTCCAAAGTTTGGGAGTGAAAATGTGATGACCAGGTGCAAATGCTCTTCAGATGGCCACAGAACCTGCTGGAACGGTGGTGCTTCCTGGGAGGAGGAGCCCACGGCACGTGGGGCCCAAAGTGAGCAGTGCTGTAAATATAAAATTACGTTACAGAGAAAGAAAAGAATACAAAAAGATCGCATTTATACTTGTCTGTTGTTCTTCTGAGTGCCTCTGACACGGTCTCACTATATAACCTGGTTTGACTTTGGGCAATCCTCCTGCCTCAGCCTGCCTAGTGCTGGGATCACAGGTGTGAGCCACAATAATACTGTTTCAGTTGGCTGTACAAAGACATGACGTCAAAACTAATTACACCTGCTTTGCTACCTGTTTGCTTATTTATTTTTGTTTTCTAAGATTTTTCTTCTTTTTTTTTTAAAAAAAAAAATGGGTCTCCTGGATCTCCAGCTGGTCTCAGACTCACTAGTAGAAGAAGGTGACCTTGAATTTCTGATCCTCCTGCCTCAGCCTTCCTAGTGCTGGGATAGCAGGCATTCACCACCACACTTTCTAGTGCCAGTTCTCAGCAGCTCTCAGTCACAGGAGTGGCCTGACACGTGCATTCTCTGAACAGTGGTACAGGGAGTGTAGTGTGGCCCTTCCGGACATGAACATCCACTGAACGGTGCTCCAGGGAATGTGGCCCTTCCTGACATGAGCATCAACTGAACGGTGCTCCAGGGAATGTGGCCCTTCCTGACATGAGCATCCAGTGAACGGTGGTACAGGGAGTGTAGTGTGGCCCTTCTGGACATGAGCATCCACTGAACGGTGCTCCAGAGAACAGGACCCTTCTTATGCAGCAATGAGGTTCGAAGAAATGGGGGGGGGGATGCCAATTTTTTTAGTTCATGAAAGCAAATACTTGGACCTTCTGTATCCAGCCACAACTGTACAACTGACTGGCCAAAGGTGGAACCCACCCCTGGCTTAGAAAGGCAAGTTCAAGATTAGTACAAAGAGGAGTCTAGAGCCCTCCACCCAGTCAAAACAATGCATTTGAACTTTAGCTAAACAGCAAAGATTTTTTTTCTAATCTCCTTGGGTGCCTTGTTATTTTTACTTATTAAACTTGACAACACTATCCATCAGGAAACTAGAAAAATCCCACCAGGGAACGGAGGATTTGGAAAATAAGTACAGCCTGGGGTTTCAGATACAACGCCAGAGCTCAGCTTCTTGGGTTCAGATCCTGATCCATTGCTTGTAACTGTCTGACCTTGGGCCAATAACTTGGAACTGCTCTGGGTCTTGGTTTCAGTGTCTATAAATGGATAGAACACCATGGAGGATTTTCAGGGTTACATTTCCACTCGAGGCCAGCGCTCTTCCCCCGAAGGGTCAGTTCCCCCCAGCTCGTCAGCTTTGCTTTCGGCAGCCCTGGTGGACTCTGTGGCCTCTCTCCACCCACCCCAGGCAGCCAGTGCCCCTCAGGCCTCTGTGGCTGGGGGACGGCAGAAACCGCGCAGACAGCACCACCTGGAGTCGAGTTTTCCCTTTACCGAGGGAGCCTGCCTCCCCCTTTCTTTCCTACTCCCGGCCCATGTCTGGGCAACGCTTCTGCTTTCGCTTGAGCTCAAGTTAATTTCTCAGAGAGCTTCGGAGGCGCGTGGGAAGGTCCCGGGCGCGTGGGCAGTTCCTCCCGCGATCTAGCTTGGGGATCAGCCCGAGCCGGCGTCTCCAATGGCAAGTGTGTGCGTGTGTGTTTAGAGGCGAGCGCTGGGCTTTCAGCAAAGGCAGCCGGGTGTTTGCAAACCAGGGCGAGCTCCTGTGAAAGCGGATAAAAGAAAACATTTATTAACGTGTCATTACGAGGGGCAGCGCCGGGCCGGGGCTGTCGCACGCCTCAGGGAACACTTGGCTCCTCGCGGCTAGGAGGGAGGAGGACGAGAAAGCGGAAAGAGGCTGGATTCTCTGCGCGCCAGCCCCGGGGCCTGATCCATGGCCCTCGCGACTTCGCGCCAGTGTCTGGTGGACTAAGATGCGCCCCCGGTCCGAGTGGCACACACGCGCGCACACACGCACGCGCGGTCCCGGCTCGCCGGCAGCTTGCTGCTCAGCGCACATCGGCTTCAACTCCGCGCCCAGGGCGAGCGGGAGCGGGTGCGGGTGAGTGCGCCCGGGGCCCGCGAGGGTGCGCGCTCGGCGGCGGGAGCGCGGCCGGCCACCGGCTCGGCAGGCAGCAGGCCGGGAGCCGCTGGGACATCGGGCCGGGGCGCGGGGCGACCGCGGAGCCGGAGGTGAGGCGCGATGGCTGGGTCGCAGGGTCCCCGGCGGGCGGGAGGCGGCCGGGTCTCGGGTCCTGGCGCGCGCGGAACCCGGGGAGGGCGGGCGGGCGGGGCGGAGCAGAAGCCGGGATGCGGCGGCGGCGGCCGGAGCAGCGGCAGCGCGGAGTCCCCTACGCCCCGCGGCCCGGCCCGGCTGCGGCAGAGGCGCGGTGAGGCCGCGGGAGCCGCGCGGTGAGTGGGGCGCGGGACCTGGGTCGGGCCCGGATCACGGATTCCGGGGCGAGCACGGCTCAGGTGAGCCCACCGGGTCCCCGCCGCCCGGCTCCGGGAGGGTGGCACCAGGAGGCTTCGGCGCCGGCTGGCCACAGGGGGCTGACCGGTTTGACCCCGTCTGTGAGGCTGGGCGGCTGGGGGAGGACTTCTCGCCGCGCCCCGGTGATCCCCAGGGTAGGGCGCCTGGACCCGAGGGCTGCAGGAGCATGGTCGGGTTGACCCCTTGGGGTTTAAGACTCAGAAGGCCAGCTAGATGCCAGGCCACGTGCAGCTTGTCTGGGCAGGACCGGAGCAAGCAGGGACTAGGAACTCGCGGAACCGAGGACAAATGAAATCGAAAAACTTCTCCCGCGCCAGGTCAGACCCATCGCCCTGCAGACCTGCGTCCGCCGCGAGCTCCAGAAGCCCAAAGGGGACGCTGCAGCGGGGACTGCGAGTTCATTTAGAGTAGTTCATTCATTCATTCGACAAGCATTTATGGAGCTTTGAGCGTGCCAGGCACGAGGTGTTACCCAGGGAAGTGTGGATGGCAGTGTTAGTCCCTGCGAGGGCGGCTGGTGGCGAGCGGAGAGACTCAAAGTGGGCAGATGAAGGGAGCCACCCGCGGTTGGTGGCCTCTGACTGGCGGGGCTCCTGAGAGCCTGTCTCCCCACACAGTAGGAATGGTCTGCAGAGTGTGGTTATGGTGACCCCCACCTCTCCCCACTTCCTGAAAGTTCTGAGCGGCCCCACCCCTTCTGAATTGGCTCTCTTGCAGCTTGTTTTAATCACTTTTTGAGTTAAAAGTCAATATTTAATTAACCAAGTAATTACATTCAGCTTACGTTTGATTCTAGATATTTGCTGTGTCTGTGGGGACGGCTGCCCTCTCCATCTGTCCCTGCCTCTTTCCCACGGTACACCCCCAGGCTACTCTGGAGGTGAGTGACAGAGAGCAGGTGACACCGGCTTTCCCTAGGGACACCTCGGATTTTCTCTCTCTCCGAAATTGTTCATCTTGCAGCTTGTGGTGACCCGTGACAGGGTCCAGCCCGTTGCCCAAAGGTGATCAACTAAGATACAACCATTGATTAAAAGGGGGTGGGAGACCTGGAGACCCCTCCCCCTAAGATGCTCCACCCAGCCTGGCTAGTCCTCAGGGAAATCAAAACAACCTGTTTCTACTTGGTTTAGTGTTGAAATCAGCAGTTTGTTGATGACGGTGTTGGCTTGGCCGATGGCATGCTGGACCCGCCGTCCCTGCCCTGGCTGAGAGGCAGTGTGGCTTTGGACTTTGTGCAACCCTCTTGAGGTTTTTGTTTTATTTGAATTTATGGCTTTTTCTGAAACCTTAATAGCATGTTAGGTTTTCAGAGTTAAGGGTGGAAGGGTAAGTAGGTTTGCTGAGACAAGGCTGGCCCGAAGAAGGAGCTGAGTGCACCCATGTGCAGTCTGTGTGCCCCTGAGTGCCTCTCTGCCCCCCTGGCCCACTCGGGCATCATTCAAGGACCCCAACCCATGTGCAATTTCACACTGGATGTTCGAAATGCCTTTTGACTGGGGAATTGAGTATCTCTCCTGTGTCTGGCCTCCGTGGCTTCTGGCCCCTGGGTCAGCGGGAGATTATCACTCAGCCGTTATCTTTTCTTAGACTCTGCCCTCTCTGAAGACCTGAGGCCCTTCCTGCCTACTTTCTGACCAGTTCAAAGAAGTTTCCCTTTCACCCTAAAGATAGCAGACAGGAAGTGTTTAGGCCCTCAGCCATAGGTCACGCATCCACACATAGTCCTCCGAGAGCTGGGACTTGAATGTGGTGCTCATTGGTACATTCCTCAGGCTCCAGGTCCGCTTTGATCCACTAGGGGCTTAGGTATTTTCTAAATGCAGGGGGCAAGAAAAGACCTGACCAGTGAAACAGTAAAGCTGAGGAAGTTAGAAACCCTTCCAAATCCTTTCTCTTCTCTAAGAACCTCCAACGTTTTGGAAGCGGGGAGCAGGGAGGTGTCCTGGTTTGTATTTTTGTTGTGGTTTTCCTTAGGTTGTTTTTTTTTTGCCTCTTTTCTTCCCCAGCTTGTCTCCCTCCCCTGATCTAGATGCAAAGGCTCTCGCAAATGTGGCCAATGAGAAGCACGCTGCGATGAGGCTTTTCAGCTCTTGGGCAGCACAGGGAAAGAGGCAGGACACTGTAGGAGTGGGACCCTCTTGTGGCTGCTGGCGGAGTGGCCTCAGAGGGGGTCCCAGGCACTTGGTTTCAGTCTGGGCTCTGTGTGTCAGTGGATAAGGAAGTGGGTCTCTCCATGGTGACCTGCAGGCCACGACAGTCAGGCTATGGCCAGCCCCCTGGGCTGGCCTAGTGAGGACCCCGGCAGATGCCCATGATCCAGCCGGCTTCAAGGCGCTATCTAATTGGGAGATCATTAAGATCATTATAATTAATTGGCATCCTGATAAATGGCGTGATTGCCTAATTGGGGCGGTTGCTAGGGAACTAGACCTCACTTGGAGCCTAGAGGGGAAGAGGCAGTGGCTGGCTGCAATTGGGCACTGGGGTTACAGACCCTGCAGTTCATGGGCGGGAAGCCAGAACCGTATCACCCCCATCGGCTGGCAGCTGCTGAGTGTGGTTGCAGATGTAATGGGGGCCGCAATCAGGACCCTTTCTCTTGCACGCCATTGAAAGGGGGGCTCTGAAATCACTTGGAGGCAAAAGACAAACGTCTGATGCCTCTCGCGGGCCCCCGAATCCTAAAGCAGCCCTGGCCTCAGGCACTGCTGAATCGGGGCTCGGCATTTGCCATAGACGCCGCCGTTCTTCCATCTCCGCTCTGCCCTCTGCCTCGCTCTGTGCCTTCTTCGGCACTGACACTGCAGTCTCTGGCCGCCCCAGGCTGGGTGTTTAAGACAGCCAGTCTGTCTGGCCACCTGCCCAGCCATGACATGGGGGCGTGTGACTCAGTCGTTCTGTGCCTCCGTGTTCTTATCCAACAAGTGAGTAAGTCCTCACACCCTTCCCTGAGTCTGTGGACCAGGGTGAGGTCATCCACACCGAGTGCTTAGCGTCTGTCCCAGGTAAACCTTGACCGTCACCATACTGGAGATGCCCGGATGATGCCACTGACTGTCCTCTCACCTCTGTCGTCACCGCCCAGTAGAAGCAAGTCTCTTTGCAGCGACAGTCCCCTGGGCCCCCAGATACCCTCCCATGAGACCGTTAACGTGTGCACTGGCTGAGATAGTAAGTTACCTGTGCCTCAGACCACAGTCTGGACGGGAGGTGTGGGGGAGGTGGCTGCTGGATCTCACAAACTGGGGGGTCCCCTGGAAAAGGGAAGTCTGGCCATTTGGGAAGCTAGGAGCCCCCTGTATGGGCAGCCATGGTCAGAGGAGCCTGTCTGTCAGCATCCTGGCTAAAGTGAGAACCACAGGGACATGACCACCCTTCCCTGTCCACAGGGTGCTCGGGAACCTAGTTTAGCGGCTTCAGTAGAGACAGCTGCAGCCTGGCTTTGATCCAGGGCTTTCTGGGGGCTGAGTTTGCCTGGCCCTCCTCCGTGAAAATCATCTTGAAGTGTTTGTTTAAAAGATGTGAAGTCCTAGGAGGGAACAGGACACCCTGCATACGTTCGAGTCGGCAAAGGCTTGGAAGAGGGCCTGGTCGACCTGTGGGGGTAGCAGTGTACGTGGAGTGCTCTGGATGAGAACAGGGAGATAGAGGTGTCCAAATGCACGCCTGCCTTGAACGTGACAACCTTCTTCGTATTGTACAGGTCCTATTACTACATGATCCCACTACCACACAGGCCCCAGTACCACAAGGGCTCAAGTATCCCATGGTTCCCAGTACCTTATGAGTCCCAGTACCACAGGTCCAGTACCTCATGGGGCTCAGTACCTCATAGGTCTCAGGACCTTATGGGTCCCACTACATCATGAGTTCTATAGTACTTCATGGGTCCCAGTACATCATGGGTCTTAGTACCTTATGAGTCCCAGTACCTCATGGGTCCCAGTACCTCATGGGTCTCAGGACCTTATGGGTCCCACTACACCATGGGTTCTGTAGTGCCTCATGGGTCCCAGTCCCGCGTGAATCCCACTACCTCATGGGTTGCAGTACCTTATAAGTCCCAATAGCTCATGGATCTCAGTATCTCATGGGTCCCAGTACCACAGGTCAGATAAACTCCTGTCACTAGTAAGCACCTGACAAGAGCTGGGTGCTGCCTGAAGACCTAGCCCAGCAAGAGAGAACCCAGTCCTCCAGAGGGGAAGGCCCCAAGAGCAAGCAGGAAAAAAGGCCACTGTCAGGGCCGTTCGTAACAGGCTCCAAAAACCAGCAATGAAATCCAAGGCAGCCTCACAAGCATGGAGCACAATGAGGCAACTTCAGGAGATGATCCAGAGAGGCCTTCCTAAAGAGGAGACCTCTGAGCCGTGGCCTGAAGTGTAGGAAGAGCATTTGAGGTGGTAGGGACAGCCTGTGCGAAGGCCCTCAGGTAGAGAGGACGCGGACACCCAGCGGAGTAGGGAGCCATGAGTGAGTTGTGGAGGGGAGGGCAAAAGTATGACATCCAGACTTTATTTTAAACAACATGGAAAACCATAGGAAGTTTTCCCATGGGAGCCAACCTGTGTTTCAAAAAGCTTTGGCTAACATAAGCGGCAGGCTTGATTCTAAGAAGTGGGGACGCGGGCCAGGCGGTGGTGGCACACGCCTTTAATCCCATCACTCGGGAGGCAGAGCCAGGTGGATCTCTGTGAGTTCGAGGCCAGCCTGAGCTACCAAGTGAGTCCCAGGAAAGGTGCAAAGCTACACAGAAACCCTGTCTCGAAAAACCAAAAAAAAAAAAAAAAAAAAGAAGTGGGGACGCAAGGCCCAGGGCCATCAGCAGCTATGGGGGAACCAAGAGTGGCCACAGGACAGAATCACGGTGATGGTTTGGGTTGGTGCAGTGGAGAGAGATTTGGGGTGTGGAGCCAGCAGGACTTGAGTGGGTCCAGGGTCCAGAATGAGGAAGAGCCATTGGTTTCCAATCAAGGGTGCTCTTGCTGGCCAGGGAACATACAGTGATTGGTGGAGACAGTTGTGAGTGTCACAAATATGACGTCTAGTGGATGCTTCTCAGCATCTTCCCCTGCTCCAGAGGTCCCCACCGCGAAGAGTGACCACAGCGCTGAGTGTGGTGACCCTAGTGCAGTGACCAGGTGGCCTGGGACAGGGTGGTCCCTAAGCAGTGTGAGGAGGGGCAGGAGGGAAGGTTCCCTCTCCAGTCCCTGCACACGTCTCAAGTCTTGGACATGCGGGACTGTAGTCTGCTGAGGTTGGCGACCTGAATTTTGGGGCCACTGTGCTTTCCAGGTATTTTCAGCCGCGTGGCTAGACAGGCTTACGAGGGAGAAGTCCTATTTGATTCCCTGGTGTGGCCCCCTGTCCCCAGGGCCTGTCACACACCTATTTGGTGAATATTTCTGGGCACCCCACTGGCTCCCCTCTGACATTCCTGGGAGAGCTAAAAAGCGCTGGCTGAGCTTCACATGACTAATTCCTCACTGCTGGGTGATTGGCAGAGGCCTTCTGGGAATGGCCTGGCGTGGCGGGGCATCTCCACCCTGGCGGGTGGCACAATGCCTCCTGAATAGAGTCTCCAGTCTCAAGAGGATTGCCAAACGCACATGGGCTCAGTGGCAGGGGGCCCCAGACTCATAGCTCCATGTTATGAAAAACGTGGCCCCCTGCTTTCCACACTGGGCCCCACTGGAGACAGCCCTCCATTCCAGCCCAGACTAAAATCCTCAAGCTAAGCAGTCTGTGGGGCCAGGGGGTGGGGAAGGCTGAGGCCATACGCTGGGGACCTCAAGCAGGGACATAAGATGTGTTTGGCCAGGTGGATGCCAGATGTGGCTGCAAAGTGTGTTGCTGACAGCTCTTCTTATTGGCTCACAGCCCAGACCCCAGCAGGAGTCTGACCTACCTTGGTAGCCAGAGAGGTGGGGATCTGAGCGGATAGCCTAGGGAAATTCAGGAGTCTGTGCTTGGTGAACACTGCCTATCGCCACTCTGGAGACCCATGCTGTCTGCAGACTTCTGAAGGCCAGCCACTAAGTTGGATGTCTCAGAGAACAGGGAAGCCGACCAAGATCGTTATGATAGCTCAGAGTCTAATTGAACGTGGGCTCATGATGCTTTACAGTAAAATGGGATTCCTGGCTTAGTGTTCTGGGCAATTGAAGTTTCTATTTCTCACATAACAAAAAGTTTCAAGCAGGGGAGAGTCCAAGTCTTGTCTTTTTGATAATATCTTCGTAATGTCTGTCCTTAGTATGTCTTTCACCTTCTCGCCTCTTGGTTTCACTGTGGCTGCCACAGCTCCAGTCATCAAATCTCCCTTCAAAGTAGGGATATAAGACAGTACTACTTGCTCTTTTTTTTCCCAAAGAGCAAAATCCTTCTGAAAACACCCTGCAGCAGGCTTCGCTCTGTGTCTCTTCGGCCCCTGCCCGCCTGTTGTACTGGATTTGAAACCAAACACCGCGAAGGATAAATGGGACTCTGCTGATGGTCTTAGCTCAATGCTTCCCAAACCAGCAGATCAAACAACTTCTGTTTTCAGCAAGTGCTTTGAGGCTAGGGTTATGTGGAAGGAATTCACAGATAACATATCTACACAGTCATCAGTGAAATACCCTGATTGCAAGGGAAAGGAAAAACAAAGGCAGGGTGGCTGATAATTAAACCTGGTGAACACACACACGCAGCCCGGACACCTGAGCAGGACACCGGGGTGGAACACCAGGGCGGGACACCAGGGGCAGGTTACAGCCAGGGAGGCAGAATCAGGAGGATCCCTGAAGCTTGCTGGCCAGCTAGTCTAGCCAAGTTGTTGAGCTCCAGGTTCCATGAGAGGCCCCGTCCCCAAAAGTAAGATTAAAGGAGACAACTGATGTCACACATAGCCACATACCCATAAAACCATGCAACTTTATAAAATGGTGGACAGTTGGCCAAATTTCCCAAGTGAAATAGATTTTGGTCTTCCCTTGGTTTATTTGGGTGTAGGGTAAGAAGCATGCTGAAGTAGTCTTGTTTGTGGGCAACAGTTCTTTTCTTGGCTCTGGCAGCTGCCAGGGGCTTCTTTTCTTTTATTCTCCTCCTTTTTTTTTTTTTTTTTTTTTTTTTTTTTCCTTTTTGGTTTTTTGAGACAGGATTTCTTTGTATAGCCTTGGCTTTCCTAGAACTCACTTGGTAGCCCAGGCTGGCCTGGAACTCACGGAGATCTATCTGCCTCCCGAGTGCTGGGGTTAAAGGTGTGCGCCACCACCGCCCAGCACCAGCGGCTTTCTCGTCTGCAACACTGTCAGGCAGAAGTTAGGAAGTTATACTGGAACTTGGGTCTCTCGGTGCATGCTTGTAATCCGAGCACTCCAAAAGCTGAGGCAGGAGGATCATACATAGGGAGTTCAAGGCCAAGTCCAAGATACATGAGATTCTATCCCCCCAAATCAAAACACCCTTCCCTTAAAGTTGTGTTAAAATGAGTGGCAGCCGTTCCTGGGTGTGTGTCATAAACAGCCCAATAGTCCTGCACCTCGTCAGCACCCCAGTCAGTCATGTGGTGACTCAGATGTCCTCACACATTCCCCGGGTGCCCTCTCGGACAAAGGGAACCCCCCCCCCGCCCCGCCCTGTGAACATGGGCTTACAGCAGTGCCCATTTGGAGGGGGTCTTCGAGCCAAAGGCATCTACCCCAAAAATGCCTGTAGCCCCTCTTCCCACACCACCCTTCTGTGACAGTGCAGCCAGCAAGACAAGTCCAGCCTTTGCCAGACAGGGCCACATGATCTACAGTTGGTCTTGGGATCATTGGCTCCTCCCCAGGATGAGCTGGAGCAGGGTAGAAGAGACTCCGTCCCAAGTGGTCACAGTGTCAATGAAAGACAACAGCTCTAATCAGAATGCCTTGCCCAGCTGGGCCTCTCAAGAGCTGTATGCAGATGGGCGAGTCACTCTGCCTCACTGAGTCTCTGTCACCAGTCCTGGAAACTGGAACTGTTGTAGCAACCTGTTCCCCAAGTAGCTGTAGGGACCTCGATCAAGGCCTGGGCTTGGCGGCCTCGGGACAGAAAAGCTGGCTTCCATTGATCGCTGCCTATTCCTGCTCTTCTCTGAGAATCCTTCCTCAGCTTTTGGAGTAAGGTTGGCTGTGTCTTTGGGGCACTGGCTCTAGGGAAGGCCATTTGCCTCCTGGTGACAGGTGAGCACAGTTCAGTGGGTCCCCCAAAAAAGGCATCATGGGACGGACTGCTCCTCTATGCCATGTCTGCTGGAGCCCCACCTGCCTCTTCCAGGCCCCATGGACACCAGCCCAGGGAAAAAAAACTGAGCTCAGGGCCTGGAGCCCAACCTGAGAACTCGGGGGGGGGGGCACCTCTCACCGTGAGCACAGGCAGATGGTTGGGAAAGGGAGGTCCTCACTGTCTCCAGAGGACCCAGAATCTCCCAGGGCCCTGGCCACACCCTGAATGGTTAAGCAAGCGCTGTTAGAATCACAGTCCAGGCCTCGAGGTGCTTAGCAGCTGCCCAGGAAATGCCAGTGTTCTGTACCGTTGAGAACCACAAGAGCAGGAGAGAAGGCTCAGGTGTGCTGCCCTCTGCCACGTCCCAAAGGGGCTCCTGGAGGTGGCATGTATCCTGAAGCAGCCTATGCCAGGGCCTGCCATTCCTGTAATAAAATAAAATCCAAGCTCGGTCCACCCTGCCCTGTCTGCCTCCGCCCCAATTACCTCTAAGCCTGTTACCTGCCTCTTTGCATCCCCATATACTGGCCACCTCTCTGTCCTCAGATGCTGGAAGCTGTCTCCAGCCCTAGGGCCTTGGCACTTGGGCAGTCCCCACTCTGACCTGCTTTTCCTCCATAACTTCACTTCAGGCTCCTTCGGGCTCAGCTGCGATGTTACTCTAGAACGATAGTATTTCCTTTGAAATTCTCCGCACTTATTTGTCGTCGTCCGTCCCGTGTGTGTGTGTGTGTGTGTGTCTGTGTGTGTGTGTGTGTGTGTGTGTGTGTCCCACCCATTCACCCCCAGCTAAAAGTAAGCCCCGAGTAGTTAGCACTTGTTAGAGCTAGGCCCAGCCCTGCAGGTGCCCAGGAAGACCTGTGGGTCATGGCTGAAAGGAATGCAGCCTTCGTCCTTGCTGCAAGGTGACTGACTTGCTCCTGGTCTGGAAGTCCAAACCTGTTTGTCACCGGCAGAGAGCAAGCTTGAGGCGGAGCTGGTTGGACATGCCCACGGGGCCGGTGGAAGAGAGCTTATTCCCCTGGTGCCCCAGCAGGGACAGTAGGTCCCACACAAGAGCTGGTCATTCTTGGGCCGCTGGCAAGTGAAAGTTCACCTTTAAGGCAGGTGGTGTGGCCGTGAAGGTCACATTACCTCCCCTCCTAGCATCTAAGCCCATCCCAGGATGAGCTCTGGCTGGGCTTCTGTGGACCCAGGATGTTTCAGGACTGGAGCAGTGTCCTGCTTCATGTATGGGGGCTTGTGCCTGCAGACCCAGCATTCGGGAGGACTGAGAGTTCCGGGCCCTGTCTAAAAGTACAAGAAGTGGGGTGAGTGGGGAGGGGGGCATCCCAGGCTGCCTATCAGGGCCTGTGTTTGGCTCATGGACACTTTGGCTTTTATTTTCTTCATCTGTGTGTCACTTTGAACCTTTTTGAAAAATCAGTTAATAGATTGTTGCAGGGTGGAGGTGGAGCATGACAAGGTCTTGCTATGTAGCCCAGGCTGACCCAGGACTCAGAATCCTCCTGCCTCTGTCAGCCTTCCAAGTGCTAGAATTACATGCATATTTTTAAAGTTAGAGTTTTCGGCTTCTTCTGAAACTTGAGGGCTGGGGGACAGTGTGGGCCCTCTCAGGCCACCTGAGTGCCTCTGGTTGGTTTTCCCAGTGGGGCAGGCCTTGGTTCTCACACCCACCGGAAACAAAGCTTGAGGGGGGACCAGGAGCGGTGGCCCGTGTCAGACCCCCTCCTCCCAATTATAAGGCCTGCACAGATGTTAGCACCTGCTGCAACACACTTCCAGGGGCAACACACAAGTGTGTTTGTGGTGGCATTAAATCTTACACCTAGCAGGTAGCACACACCTGTAATCCCAGCACCCAGGATGTGGAGGCAGTAGGATCAGGAGTTCAAGGTCATCCTTGGCTAAATATCAAGCTCAAAACTTAGTCTGGGCTACATGAGACCTACTCTCAAAAAAAAAAAAAAAAAGAAATTAATTAAATTAAATCAAATCTGCCCTCTACTTATTGCTTGACACTTAGTCATCCCACAAATCTTCATAAGCAGGAAGTTGATCGTCTCTCTCTAGTAAGGGGGGAAACTGAGGCACTATATGGACAGCTGGTGCATGGGTAGTTCACTGAGCTTGGTCATCTTTCCATCTCCATTGCTGGGCTTCGAAGCATTTGCGTGGACATGGTAGCAGCTCTCTTGTGTTCTGGGGGTGCTATGGGTTGCCAGTGGTCTGCTTTGGGTGACCCTAGCTGGGAAGTCCAAACTGGCTGTGCCCAGCTGGCCCACACCCAGTGCTGGTCATAGCATGCATTCCTCAGCCATGCTGAATCCCACATGTCTGTGTGGCCTGGGCAGCCTCATGGCGTGGTGTTCTCTGTGAAGTCTGGCTTCAGAAGGTGCAGAAATGAGAGCTTCGGAGTCCTAAGCCTTACACTGGTCCTGCGTCACATTGTCCATTTTCTCTAGGTCAGAACAGGGTGAAGAGCCACACGGTTTCCTGGGGTGGAGACTGTACAAGGGTGTGGCTGCTGGGCAGAGTCTGCGGAAGTAACAGCTCTCCCGCCCCAGTGCCTGCCTCAGAAACCGGATTCATCAGAGGGAACTGGAAGTCTCAGGGGTTCGTAGGAGGGCTGGGCTTAGGAGAGGGCAGGACACGGTCTGGAAGACTCTGAGGGAAAAGCAGGAGTTGCTAGCCTTCTGGAGTGGGGGAATTCAGGAGGACCACTCACACACACACACACACCCCGGGGGGGGGGGGGGGTCCTTGCCCTAAGCACTATCTGGGAGGCCTGAGCTCAGGAAGAGTCTCATTGGCTGGCCCTGGCCACAGGGCCACCCTTGGTCGGGGAGTATATCCTCTAGAGAAAATTGGGGTACTGTTTTCCAAAGACGGAAGGGGAGCAGATGCTTCTTATACAGAAAAAAAACGAAGTCTTCGTGGCCCTTGCCAAGGTGGAGCAGCTCTGTCTCAAAGGATGGGATTTTTTTTTTTTTAAAGGCCAACAGGTCCACAGCAACCTTTCTTGTTCCCAGGGCCTCTGCTGAGGTACCATTGAGGTCTGGAAGCCCCTCTCCATAGCGCAAAGTCAACTCCCCTCATCCTGCTGCACCTCAGTGTTCTTGTCTGGAAAATGAAGATGTTGGTCGTGGGCCCTCCCAGCACCCTGGATGCTAGACACGCCCCAGTCCCCCTTTGGACCTGGGATGCTCACCTGTCTTTCTTCCAATCCCAGAATGGACCTACTTGCAGACACCCCAGTTGATGCCTCCCAGTCCATGGGCAACTGCCCCAGCTCATGGGACCCACAGCCTCCTGCCTGATGGCCCTCCTCTCACATAGCCATTAGTCCACGAGGCACCCGGGGCAGGACGTGGGGCCCACATGTTCTCTATCCATCCCACCCCTAGCTGGTTATTTGGTCAAAGGGACTTCAGGCGGCTGTCCCACCTGTGTGTCCCAGCCTCTGGAATGACCAGGAGCACTGGGCTGTTTATATTGGCTCAGGATGGGATGCTCAGCCAGGCGTCAGGCAGAAGGAAAGAAATGACTGGGCGATTAATCCCGGCAGTCAGAACGCCCCACCGTTGCTGGATGGTCTTCCTGAAGACCACAGCGGCACCCACAGCCAGAACCCCCTGTGCTGTGTGTAGGGCATGCACGGGCCAGGGGAAGAGTGGGACTGAGATGGGGCGAGAGGCCGGGACGGTCAGTCCCACTGAACGCCAGCCCGCAATTAGGCGTGAATAACGACTCTGTTCTTGGGCTTTATTGCTTTTGGCTCGGGGCCTTTTTCAGAAATAACTGTAACTCCTGCCAAGGAAGCTTTTGTCCTCAGCTGAGAGGCGAGAACAAAGAACAGAGGTGGGAATGTCCTATCTGATTCTAGTTCCCCGAAACACCCAGGAAGGACAGCAGGCGTGGCCGCCACAGGCACGGGCTAGGGTACAGCTGTGTCCACCCTCAGCCGTGGCAGCCAGCCACTCTCCTGCATGCTTCTGCCACGCAAGATTTTTGTGCTTAATCCAATCACGAGGCCTTTGCCTTTATTAGCGTTCTTGTGCTTGGTGTGGCTCGGGAACGGGTACCACAGGGCGCGTGCCAAAGTCGGGTGACAGCTTTGTGGAGCTGGGTCGCCTACCTCCGTGTGGGTTCCAGGATCGGAACCCAGGTTAACCAGCTTTTGTACTCAGTGTCTTTGCCACTGAGCCGCCCCACCGGCTCTTTCACGTACCTTTCCTTTGCTTAGGAGGTATTTCAAGAGCATCGCCTGGGACATCCAAGGCCCGAGGGTCCATTAATCCCCAGCACATAGAGGAAGGGAAGGAGGGAGGGCAACATTTCAGCTATAACCAGCTTCTCCACGCCTTCGAGTCTCAGCTCAATGGCACCTCCTCCCAGAGGCCTCCTCGGATTGACTCTCCAGCATCACCCTGACAGCTTCCTTCAGAGCTCTCGGGAGACTCTGAAGTTCCTCTTCATTGGTTCATCCTCTGTTGCCCTCACTGGAACACCAGCCCCGCCTCGTATACCCTGCAGTACCCATGTGTGATGGCTAGCACGTACATGCAGGTGCTTAGGAAACAACCAATGGCCTTGAAGATTCACTCGCAGCTGCCCAGCCAGCTGCAGAGGGGCCTCGTGGTCTGTGGGTTTAGAACCAACCAGCTATTCCCTGTGCCCCGTCTCCTAAATCTAGGTCCTTTGTCTTTTTTTTTTTTTTTAATATTTATTTAACTTTTAGTTATGTGTATGTGTGTAGGGGTTGTGTATGTGAATGCAGTACCTGCAGAGGCCTAAGGCATAAGAGCCTTTATGAGCAGCTAAATGTAGGTGCTGGGAACCGAACTCAGGTCCTCTGGAAGAGTAGTATGTGCTCTAAACCACAGAGCCATCTCTCCAGCCCCTAGGTCTTTCACTCCACTCCAGTTTCCACGTTGCCCCTGGGGCATCTGTGCCCATGTCCTCAACTGTAGACAAAGGCCACTGCATACAGGTGTCCCCTAGACTCTTTTTGCAAGGCAGCCCCCACCCCAGGGTCACATCCCACCCTGTGGGAGGTTGTCTCGTCTCTTACAAATGAGAAGGAGTTTAGAACCAAAGCCGTGGAAAGAAATCGATGTTTTCTTGAACTTTAGATAGGGAAGATAGTTCCATCTTTCCCAGATGTCACTAGGAGGGTGTGTCAGGAGAGCCCGGCAAGACAGCCTGTCACCGTAGCAGACCTGTGACGGAGGCAGGCAGGTCACACAGTGAGATCTCTCTCCCTCTGAAAACCAGAAGCAAGGTCTGGGGATGCAGCTTGGTTGGTGGAGTCCTGTCCGACATGCACGGAGCCCTGGGGTCCAGCGCTGCACACACAGAGTGTGGTGCGTGTGTCTGTAACCCTAGCACCCGGGAGGTGGGAACAGGATGGTCAGAAACATCAGGGTTACCGTTGGCTACTTGGTGACTTCCAGTGAGACTTTACCCTTAAAAACACGAAGTAAACAGGTTGTCAGGGTCACTCACACCTGGTGTCGGCCTTTCCTGCCCTCTGGACCCTGGCATCACGGCGTTCACCCTACTGGGTCATACAAAAGAGAGAGAGCTGGGGGCCTCCTGGTCACCCAGACTTCCTGAGGCTCTGAGGAATCTATAGGATGGGCATGGGACAAATTTTATGCCCATGACAGGCAGCTCACTGTAGGGGAGGGACACTGAGGTATGGCCTGTGGGCCCTTGTGTTATGTGTTTTTGAGAAGGACCACAGAGCCTTCTCTATAGTGTTCGTCTATACTGTGACCGCTAGACTCTTCCATGGAGAGGCCTGAGATCAGGCCAGCTACATCACACACGTCAAGAGAATGAATGCATGTCAAGAGAATGAATGACTGAAGTGCAGAGCCATGGAAGGGAACAGGCAGCTCCCCCGGGTGCTCGATACCGGCTGTGGAGCCCTCACTCGGCCCCTCCCAGAACCCACCAGGCCAGACACTGGCCACATGCAGGCTTGCTCAGCAGCCAACACATAACCCAGGCACCGCTCTGGAGCCTGGCCAACCATGACCACCAACAGAGCAGAGAGCAGCCATTCTTCACGAGTCTCTGAAAATAAGTGAATTTGACTCATGTCCAGAACCGTTGGGAGGAAGCTGACCTTAAAAAAAAAGAGAAAGCGGCCCACGGCTGAAGGAGCGGGGAATCTATTGACCCTGAGAGACCTAGAAGCCAGCCTTCTTCCCTCAGCCTTAGCTGGAGCCAGGCTTCTAATGTCACCGAGTTCATACCACTTCCCAGAACTGGCCTCTTCCTGTGGTAGCTTCCTTCTTCACGCTGCAGGTATCAAGATGGTGACAGGATCCCCCCCCCCCCCCATTTTTGTAGATCCCAAAGCGCCTACATTCTGATTAGCGGGTCACTGAGGCAGGGGGATTGAAAAGCTTTACTTGGCTCAGGTCTTAATCTCATGGTCTAACCTTAGACCTCTGTGGCTGGGCCTAAACATTATGGACCAAATGCAGGGAGGAAATGATGCTCAAATGAAAACTGGGTGCTGTTGCTGGGTGGCCCGAAGCCAGCAAATGAGACTTGCCAACATTGATTGGGCACTTGCTGAATACCGATCTACTTCTAAAGGCCATTAGCCATTCTGTCCTCTCAGCTCTGTGTAGTGAATGCACTTGTTCCTCCCACTTTATAGATAAAGACACTGAGGCCGTAAGAAATTACATACCGCCCAGCATCCAGTGGGCAGCAGAGCTGGTCCAAAGCTGGGCAGCCAGTTCTGGATCACAGTCCACCGCACTCGGTCCCCCCTGCTGCCTCCTCCCACCAGCGTGGACTGCCCTGTTTGCCAACTGTCCTCTGCCTGCTCGGTGGGAGCAGAGATTTGGGGTACAGTTGTTTTCACTGGGCAGGGAACGGTCCTGGCACACAGCAGATGTGCGGGTGTGTGAGTGCTGGGTCCCGAGGCCTGTCAGCCATCCGCTTTTTTAGTATGTGGACGATCTGGACACTCTGCTCCTGGGACATAGCACGTGCTGCTTCTAACCTCTCTCTGAGCGCCAGCTGGGACCACGGTCTCGACACCACCCCATCCTGTCAGTTGCTCTTTTCACCCTCCTGGAGACTCGCCGGCTCATTAGAATGTCCGTGGCATGAGGACAGGGACTCTGTTTCCCTGTAGTTCATAGTACCAAGATCTGTGCCCGGCACACAAGCCTTCCCGAATGTTCTGTGGCCTCGATGGCGTTGCACCTGGCTGCCATCCCGCTGGAGCTTCTGGCCCACTTTGTCCTGTTTTCTTCACCCCTTAGTAACCTGTCCATATCGCTGAGCCTTGGATGAAGATGGGGTCCTCAAACCCCAACTCCTCAGAAGGGTCTTTTTGTCCCTGTCCTGTTTGAGGGCTGGCTTGGTTCTCATTTCATTATCACCAAAAATACACCACACACACACACACACACACACACACTCACACACATTCACACACACACACACTCACACACATTCACACACACACACACACACACACTCACACTCACACACATTCACACACACACACACACACACACACTCACACTCACACACATTCACACACACACACACACACACACACACACACACACTCACACACACCATTCAGAGCAGGGCTTCTGCAGGCTCCCAGGCTCCCACTCTCTCATTGGTCAGTCCTGTGTCACATGACCACCTCTGGGCCAGTCACTGGAGCCAGAGAGAGGAGATGCTCACTGGCTCCACCCAGGTCAGCGGCCCTTGCTGCAGCAGCCACACTGAGCCACAGTGGCCTCAGGGCACAGTGGAGGGGTTACCAGGAGGCAGGTGGGAGGACATTCTGTGCTGTCAGGAAACAACAACATGAGCACTTCTGGTGTTGGGGACACAGAAATGGATGACTATGACTGACAGAGATCTGTGCCGTCTGGGAGGTGACATTCTGTAGGGAGATTGGCTTAGTGGCCGAAGTGGCCAGTGCTTGGATTTCAGTATGCGAAGGCGGAATGCGAGCAAAGAGCAGGAGGAAGGAAGGAAGGGACCGGGGAGATGCCTGAATGAACAGCCAGTGCAAAGGTCCTGGGGTGGAGACATGGCAGATATGCACAGAGCCCGTGTGGCTGGAGCCACATGTAGGAGGGAGAAAAGATAGAAAGATAGAAAGAAAGAACGGCAGGGGCAAAGGTCAGATTGTGTAGGGGCTTGGTGGCCTTTGGGGACTTTAGGGTTTTACCTGGGTGGGGTAGAGCCCTTGGAGGCTCTTCAGAAAGAATAGGCTCTGGGTTTTGTTTAGTGGAATTCTGACCGCTTGGTGAGGAAAGCAAGGAGTAGAACCCGCCACTGAGAGATTGAGTCGCTGTCTTGGTGGGGCTCCTCTGCCGTGGAACACCCGACTTCATATCCAGGAGGTCCCAGGTTTGTGGCAGGGCTCTGCTCAGGGCTGTGTCTCTGTGTACCCCGCACTTCCTTTCTTCTGCTTCCTGGGGGCGTGTCCCGCAGACTGGTCCCTCCCCCACCCCGACCCTTCCTCTCCCACCCATCAGCTGTGTGGTCCTTCCTGCGTGTCTCTACCTTTCTTGTAGGACTTGGAGACCCACCGAGGAAAACAGCCCATCTAGACCTTTCTAGGTCTCCTGAGTGAGCCTTGGGGATTCCCCACAGCTGTCCCCGGTGGGCCAGGCGCCTGCAGCCACACCGAGAGAGATCTGCTCCCGTGTAGAACGGCACGCGGATCTGGAAGTGTCGTGGTGTCTCCACTCTCTTGGGACCCTAGGTGCCTCCAGAGATATTTGGCTGAGCTGGGGAGCCTTTGCCAAGGACGTCAAGAAGACCCAGGGAGGAGAGACAGGGCTGGGCAGGCTTGGCATGAGCTGATGGGCGAGATGATGCTCAGTGACAGGAGGGATCTCTGAGGAGACAGAACGGGATTCAGAGGCGTTCTGGGCCCCTCTGTTGAATCTCCTTACCAAGGAGGGGGAGGCGGAATCTCTTGTGTCATTGTTAATTGATTTCTTCTGTGTCCAGAGAGAGCTGGCCCAGGGCCAGGAGAAGCCATCGGGATGGGGGTGGGGAGGATTCATCAAAAATCGACCCGCAGATGGCTCGGCTGATAGATAATTAGCCCCTCTCATGCCACAGCTCTGGGTTGCGGAACTCAAGACTCCATCCGGAGGGAGGAAGGGCTCCTTGAGGCCAGCATGCAGAGCCCGAGCTGGGACTGGAGCCCAGCGGATGACATCTGCCTCCACCCCCCACCACACCGAGAGCTTTCAAAGGCCCTGGGAGGATACCTGCCCACCCTTCGGGCAGAAGATACTAAGGTTGGGAGTCGCTTAGGACCCCGCTTATAAACCTGCTTCCAGGAGGTTCCATCACACTGACCAAGTCCAGCCTGGGTGTGAACACTTGTTCGTCCGGAACCTGCAGTCTGGGGAAAGTGATTTTAGCATTCTGTGTTTTCCTTTCCTCATCCGCGGAGTGGGTATGACGTCACGGGGCAGTTCTGCACGGTAGATGGGCTGGCAGCTGTGATGTGCTCAGAGTGGAGGTGCCCCAGGCATGACAAGCGGGGAATCTCAGGGGTGTTTGCTCATGTGAGTCCTGGCTGGAAAGCTGCCACTGGAGGCAGGCAACCCGTGGGGATTCCCTCGGGACAGTCTCACTTCCTGGTGACCAGGTAGCTGTAGAAGCATGCAGGTATATTTCTGGAACTTTCTGTGTACCTACAAGGCAGTAGTTCGGGAGCCAGCACCATGATGAGGAGTCCTCTTCTGTTCATGTGCAGCCTCCTGTTCCCTCCAGACGGGGTGGCGAAGTGTGTTGGCTTCTTCCGGCACCAGCTGGTATCCTCACGCAGGAGAACAGAGTGTTCGAGGGGGCCCTGGTGGGGAAGCAGGGCCCTGGGCCACCGTCAGCTTTCTTCAGCTCCCCGTGGGCCGCTCCGCGGGGAAGGGATGGCTGCTTTCAATCACACTTGGAGAAAGAGCTTTCCGTTTCAGAAATGTGTGTTTGTTTATTTTTTGTGATGGCAGAAACTGTGGCTCAAACAGGCCCCAAGCTGTGATCCTCCTGCCTCAGCCTCCTGAGTGCTGAGGTGACAGGCATGCAGCACCTCACCTGTCTTGTAGGTGTCTTTTAAAATGAGGCTGTTTGAAGATGTCGTGGATTGGGGGGCAGCCCAGTTTTGAGCTTGTGTAGTACATGCGCACCTGGGTTTGATCCCCGCCCGGCACAGCATAAACCAGGGTGGTACAACCCTGGAATCCCAGCACTCAGGAAATTGAGTCAGGAACTTTAGGAGTTCAAGGTCATTCTCAGCTACATGGCAAGTTCAAGGTCATACTGAGACCCTGTCTCCAGAACACCAGAAAACCAGCAGCTGATTAGCAAGAACTAGTTGGACGGCAACAGGAATGGGACTGTGGCACTGGATGGAAGAAGTTGTGGGGTGACAGCTTTGGGGTGAGGTGGGGTACCAGGCAGTCAGAGGGCAAGGTTCAGGTGTCCTCTGCTGTCCATTCTGGGTACCTGTGGGGACAGTGAGTCTGTCATCTTGAATGTTGTTGGGGGTCGTGGAAGGGCTGAGAACCCCCTGCAGGGTGGTGACCACTGCCCGGAGATGGCTCACACTGCAGTGTGAGCGCTCTGCTTCTGCCTCTGGGTGACCTGCTGCTTCTCTCACTCCCAGTTGTCTGATAGGGAAACTGAGGCACAGCAGTGTTAAGTGACTAGAGAGGGAACTAGAAAGTCCGTGCTCTTAACTGTCACTGAGGGTGGCGCAGAGAGGCCACTGCATTGGCTTTCTCTGGTGGCAGATGAGGTTTTAGCGTGGCAGGGAGACAGGGTAGCCAGTGTCTGCCCTCTGGGGTGCCACCCTCGGTGACCTTGCCAGGCTCCCTTCATACAGTGTCCTCGGTGGCCTGGTGCCGTGACGCTCTCTCCCCAGCTCTCTGTGGCACTTGTTTTACAGCCAGCCCAGGGCTTGGGGCAGGTAGTATGAGCCCCTCACAGTCCTGTCCTGCCCACCTCCCTACCCCATCCTTCACCCCCCACCCCGCCACTACCACCGAGGGGGGAGGCAAATGCTCAAGGAGACATTGTCCCTGCCAGCCTATGGAGGCACCTGGGCTGGAACCAGGTACTCAGAGCACAGGGGGAGGGGTGACCACAGATGGTTGTTGAGAGGTCAGGAGGGCTCCCCCAGCAGCCCATGGGGCTCTCAGCAGGGAGGGCCCATAGCTACCCTGGACCGAGAGACAGGAGGGAGTACCTCATGGGACCCCAGCAGAACTGTGGTCACAGATGGGGAGCCACTGCGCTGGAGGCGGGGAGTGGGGACAGAAAGAGGAAGAGTAACTAAGCTCCCAGCTGGTGCTCCCAGAGGTGGAAGCAGGCATGGCTCCTTGTGGAGAGATGGGAAGGCTGAACAGCATCCACCGGGCTCCCTCCCTGGGGCCTCTCCAGTGATGGCACCATCCAGAGAACCAGCATGGCAGGTTCCTCCTTGGGGAGCTCGGGAGTGTCTGGAGAAGCATGTGGGTGCCCTAGGCTTCTGAGTTGGATAGACCCAGGCTGTGGCATGGCCCTCTAGAGCCTGGCATCCCTCACTCTGCAGAATTCAGTTTCTCAGAATCTCCACTCTCGTAGTCACCAGACACTGCCTAAGGTACAGGGGACCCAGGCGTAACCAACAGACGCCCCATCTCTGCCCTCATGGGGCCGTCCCTCCTGTGGGGGGGCGGGGACGAGATGTGAGTGGATGGGTTCAGGGAATAAGATCATTTCAAGATGTGGTGGTGATTGATTGACAGAAATCAAACAGGTGATAAAACGGGGGCCAGGGTGGGCCTGTCTGAGGAGGTGGCATTGGTTAGTGCCTAGACTGGACGGAGCAGAAGGAGCCTGTCAGGCAGAGACAAAACTCTTACAGTGAGCACAAAAAAGTCATGGGGTAGAAATGACCCCGTCTTGTCTGCCTACAGAAGGAAGCCAGCAAGGGTGGAGAGTGTTGGGGTTGGAGAGAGGTGAGGGAGAGTTGGTGCGGAAGGAGGACATTTGGGCGAGGGCTGAGACCGGCCAGGGCCTGGAGCTGGCATGACCAGAGCGGGTGCCCCCTCCCCCACTTCAGGTCCTACATCTGAGTCGCTGTCCCCACACGCAGGGCGCTGCTGAGTCAGGGGATCTGCTGGCCATTTTAGGAAGTTCCCTCCAGCTGCCCTGACGCGTGGAACACCCCTGGGCGCTCCTTCAGCCCTAGGCAGGCGAGACGATGGTGATGTAGACAGCACAACCCTGTGGGGCCAGAGGACCCACTGAGGGCCCTGGCTAGGACTCTGGGGTGGTTGCTGGGTCCCCCTTCCCCTGCCTCCACGGCCAACAGGACAGACTCCTCCAAGGTCACAGCTGTGGTGACTGTCCTGACTTCAGGTCTTCCCTTCTCTTCCCCTCGGCAGAGTGGGTGCTCAGGCCGCTCTGTGGGGCTGCCGTTCCGATCTCCCTCACCCACCTTTGCCGGAGATACCGTCCGCCTGAGGTTACGGATGACTTGAGACTTGGGGGGGGGGGGGGGAAGCGCTAATTCCTCTCCTTCAGCTCTGTCTGGAGTCATTGCGTTTACCGGGCAAGTTCAACCCGGGAGGAACACTTTCAACCTTGCACGCATGGTCCTGTCGGGTTGAGTACTCAGCTTGGCCATGAGGAAGCTGGAGTTTCTCTGTGTGTGGGACAGCCCCAGAGAGGTGGGTCCGATACAGGAACCTATGACCACACAGCCCAAAGCATCCCAGTGACCCAAGCCACCTGCTGCTGGGACCTGAAGGGATGTGCCTTCAGGCGGAGGTGTTAGTGGCCTGTCCCCTTCTGTGCCTGAGTAGGAAGGTGAGCCAGAGCCAGGCTCTTTTCTGTGACAGGTTCTTCACTACCCACCAGGGGAGTCCCTGTGGACAGTCCTGCTGCTGATCTGTCCCCGAGCCAACTGTAAGCACTTCTCTGGCTTAGCCGGCACCGCATTCACACTGGTCTAGAACGTGGACGAGTCTGTCCTGGCCCACACCGGCCCTTCCTTGCGCGAGGCAGCATGCAAGCCCAGCCCGGGCCCCTGTGATGCCGGCACTGACTCCCGTCTATCCCTCTCATCCTTCAGATCCTGAGGGAAGAGGGGAAGGAACCCCATCCACAAGACGCCACCTCGGCCTCTGCATCCAGGAGGAAGCAACGGACCAGCAAGCCACGCCAATGGCACCCCCTGGCCTGCCGCTATGGCTGCTCTCCACGGCTCTCCTGTCCCTGCTGGCCGGGAGCTCAGCCTTCCTGTCCCATCCCCGCCTGAAAGGCCGCTTCCAGAGGGACCGCAGGAACATCCGGCCCAACATCATCTTGGTGCTCACGGACGACCAGGACGTGGAGCTGGGTAAGTGGCCGAACGGGCCAGGACACCTGGGGCTCTGGAGGTGCCATGTCCCACAGCCCCACGGAAGCCCCAGATGCCAGGCAGTTGTATAGCGTTCGCTTCTGAGCGGGTGTGAGCCAGCTCTTGCTTGGGTGCCTTGAGAATGTGGGTTCTTAGTGACCCTCAGGAATGGGGATCCCCAACTTCTAATACAGAGTGACTCCCCACTTCCTACAACATAAGGAGTAGAGCGACTGAGATAATTTCGCTCTTGTCGACAGCCTTGCTCTGCCAAGCTACTGGGCCATGGCCTTGGCTGACAGCTAAGGCACCCCAGTCCCCTCCCTTCTGAGCAGCATGACAGACTTTTTTTTTTGTTAGCACCAGTAGGAGACCCCAAAACTGAGGCCACCAGAAGAGCTCTCCAGAGTCAATCTAGATCTGTTCTCGCTCATCCGTGGGGCATCTCCCAGAGGACCCCACTTCTCCCTCCCTGGGTCTTCTCACCTTGAAGTCACTGTATGGGTTCCTCCCCAGCTGAACCCAAGTCCATGCTCTCCCGTAGGCACACTCAGCCCTCTGTATCCTCAGTTCTGCATTTACAGATTCACCCAAACACAGATCAAAAAACACTGGAAAATGTACTAACATTTTCCCCCCTCATTATTCCCTGAGCGGTATGATACAACAGCGGTACCCAGCACCCAGTGTCGCAGGTCATCCAGGTGAAGAAAGGGGGTACAGGTTATTAGCAAAGAGCACAGCAGTTAACACAAGGGCCTGAGTACCATCAGAGCCTGGTCCCCAGCACTAAGAAACAACTGTATAACATGAGCCACAAATGCAAGTGGCTGGGGATGTGGCTCAGCCCGAAGAGTGCTTGCCTGACGTGTGCAGAGTCCTGGTTCCGTCACCAGCACTGCATACAGCAGGTGTGGTGACACTGAATTGTAATCCCAACACTAGGGAGGTGGAGACAAAATGACGAAAAGTTCAAGGTCATTATTGAATATATATAGCTAGTGGGAGGCTAGCCTGAGACTCAGAAACTAAAAGGATAGGTGGATGGATGGATGGATGGATGGATGGATGGATGGATGGATGGATGGATGGATGGATGGATGGATGATGGATGGAAACTAGTGAAATCAATTGCAGTAACATTTTGTTTAACCCAATATGCAAACTGTCACCTGAAGTGTGATCAATGGAGCTTTGTGTTCCTTTACCTTGCCCTCAACGCCTGGCATGTGTGTGTGTATCTTGGTTAGCACTGGCCACCTCTCAGGCGCTCCACAGCCACATGTAGCTTGCAACCTTCATATGCACAGCATGTGCACTCAAATGTGATCCCCTTCCCCTGCGCGTTCGGTGCCCCTCTTCATCATCTGTAGTACGGAGCATTGTGGAAATCCAAAGGCAAGTGTCCTAGGTAGGGGAAACAGCATGTCCAAAGGCCCTGGGGCACGATCAAGGAAGTAGATATGGCCAGAACCTGGAAAGGGAGGTAACACGGGAGACTGGCAGAGGCTAGGGTCGTGGTAAGGACTGCCTGTTGTTGACCAGGTGAAGGGTGGGTCCTTTCTTCTGTCTGCTGTCCAAGGACAACAGAATATAGTTGGTGGCAGTGAAGGGAATGACTTACAGGGTGGCTCTTCACAACCCACACTTGTGTTTCAACTACCTGAAAAGGCCACTTGCATAAACCCGAGCCAGCCTTGGCACAGTGGGTGCTGAGGACCCCAAGCATGGTGTCGTGTCTGGGAGTTACCAGTGCAGAACAGCCCGGAAGCAGTCCAGAGTTCAGAGCTTTATCGACAGCTTGACACACGGGGCACTGGTCACTGGGAAGGAGCTCTGCAGCATGAGGCCGTGGATGGGAGACGATTTGCATGCCGTGGCACGTGGGCTTCTTCCTGTGGCCCTCCAGCTGTTGGCACTAATGTCAGGGCACCTGAGGCACCCCACATGGCCACCCAGTCAGGCAGTGTTGCTGGAGGGCTTCTCTCCAGGTTCCCCAAGCCCCGCAGTCCTACAATCCACTTATAAAATAATCACTCAGACGCTTATATCACTTATAAACTGTATGGCCGTGGCAGGCTTCTCGCTAACTGTTCTTTTATCTTAAATTAACCCATTTTTATAAATCTATACCTTGCCACGTGGCTGGTGGCTTACCAGAGTCTCTACATGTTGCTTGTCCTGGCCGTGGCTGCAGTGTCTCTCTTCCTTCTTCCTGTTTCCCCAATTCTCCTCTCTCTTTGTCCCGCCTATACTTCCTGCCTGGTCACTGGCCATCAGTGTTTTATTTATATAGAGTGATATCCACAGCACTTCCCCTTTCTTCTTTTTTTAAAAAGGAAGGTTTTAACTTTAACATGGTAAAATTACATATAACATAACAATTACCGAGCAAGAATTATAGTTACAATATTAAAGAAGATGTCCTATCTATCTTATATTTGTGAGTTTAAGGTTTTATAGCTAACTTATCTTTTATCATAACTGAGGAAATTATGACTATCTAGTCTTCAACCACATCAAAGACCTGAGAAGGAACATAATGGTACCTGAGAAATGGTAGACGGATGCAAGCAACTTTCGGGAATCTTGCAAGAGTAGACCAAGACAGCTGGCAGCCTGGACAGTCACCTAATAATGTTTCTCAGCATTGTTGATGCATTCAAATTGGCTACAGGCCTAGAGTATATGACAGACCATTTTTAGAAGCAGGATTTCTGAAAGACCATCTTACCCTGTCTTGGCAGAGTACAGTGGTCGCCTTCCTTGTATCCCGCTTGTCCAGAAAGGACAGCATTGCATTTGTACTGTCAGCCATCAAGGCAAGGGCAGTTCTTTGCCCAGTAGGCCATTTTGTGCCAAAAGACAAACTTCCAAATGGAAATGTCTTAGAAGCCCAACATTCTCTCGGGATCAATTGGTGCAGCCAGGAGCAATTGTGTCTCATGTCAACAGAATTCTAAGTTATTTAAATGCCATATTCTCTAGGTCTATGAAGTGTTTGAAGATTACCTATCTATCTGAAATATATCTATGTATACCTAGAAGACTTAACTAACATGGCTACAAATATGATTATCATAGATGACTAATTATTAATCTATTTTTAATTATCCATTACAATTTTAAATGAGTTATATAAACATAATACCTCAAACAAGAATAGAAATATATATATATATATACAGTATAACAAAATTAACTTCAAGTTTGTATCAATAAACTAAAATTTATACCAATGTAAAACATTTTAAACATAAACTAAAATCTATACCAATGTAAAACATTTTAAACAAGTTGTTCTTTAAAAGTAGGTTCATTAATCTACCCTTTATCTTATCATCTCCATATCCTCTTATATATCTATATAATATCCCATTTTCTTTTTTAGAAAGAGATCATATTTATAATTAACCTGTTTTAAATAAAAATATTGGTTTTTCTCTGTCCCACACCAGAGGGCTCTTCTGATTTGGGACACAAGAATCTCTTAACCATTTTTTTTTTTTAAAGCAATATGTCTGGGTTTAGAGGGGGAGTGAGCCAATTCCACCTCTAAAGCCAGCTTGGTGTATTTGGGAATTTGGGCATAGCATCTCTTACTACTTCCTGCTGGAGGGGGGCGCTGTATCTTATGGGGATGCAAAGAAAATTTTAGGCCTATGGGGTAGTCCGTGAGGCTGTATTGTGGGAGACAGTTGCCTTGAAGCCGTTCTGGATGTTGGATCATCTGGGCCATGGTGTCATCGGAGACCTTTCAGGGGGTCTTGGCTGGTGAAACCTGATGTATCTTAATCTGGAACAAATCCACAGCCTCTGGATTTCTGTGAAAACAAAAGCAGAACCTCTTTTCCAAAGCAACATAACCTTAAATCCAAATTTTGAAGTCAAGGTACCTTTAAAATATACATTTTGGCGTAAATCAACAGCTTTTGCAATCAAATGTTTTTCTTCAGTTACAAATATCAAAGACAACATAATCCAGATTCTCTGTGTGGTAGCCATCTTTACGTGGCTTATTTTTTATATTACCTTGAGCGTATTGCTTTAAACTGCACCATTCTAAGACTGAAAAGGTGCTGTGGCTGCTGGCTTTGCCCACTTCAGCTTCCCAACATGGCAGTGGTACGTTTTCTGCCAGCTCTGGGAGTCATCAAGTCTCAGAAATAGTGGGTCTAAGCTTTTACCAAAGCAGCGTGTAGCCCAGAAACCTCTTTTTTTTTTTTTTTTTAAATACTAGTAAAGACTAAATCTACCACACAGCGTACTGTGCCGCTGGCAGACGCCTCATTTCCGCCATACTGCCGGTCAAACGCACCCGCCAGGAACCCGCCAGTGTTCAAACCTGCGTTTTGTGGCGTCTAGCTGCCCGTATGAGACAAGAAGCAGGAACCTGGTTTTGGCTCTGTTTAGAATTGGTTATTAAATATTCTCAGGTTTAAGGTGGAAACTCGAGCCGTTGGGCGCCATTTGTTGCTGGAGGGCTTCTCTCCAGGTTCCCCAAGCCCCGCAGTCCCACAATCCACTTATAAAATAATCACTCAGACGCTTATATCACTTATAAACTGTATGGCCGTGGCAGGCTTCTTGCTAACTGTTCTTTTATCTTAAATTAACCCATTTTTATAAATCTATACCTTGCCACGTGGCTGGTGGCTTACCAGAGTCTCTACATGTTGCTTGTCCTGGCCATGGCTGCAGTGTCCCTCCTCCTTCTTCCTGTTTCCCCAATTCTCCTCTCTCTTTGTCCCGCCTATACTTCCTGCCTGGTCACTGGCCATCAGTGTTTTATTTATATAGAGTGATATCCACAGCAAGGCAGCATGGGTTTAACAAAAGGAGCAGGTGTGTTGTTCTGAGAGGTGCTGGGGGCTGGAGGAGGGGGGCTGTGCAACAGGACATATTGAGGCAAAGCAGGGTGGGGCCACTGGGACCAGACCCATGGAGCATGTGACCACGTGACCACAGTGAGGGAACAGAGGGATACTGGGTATTCTTTTGAGACAAAGCCTAGCTATGGAGCCCAGGTTGGCCTGGAGCTCAGATCCTCGAGGTTGCCTCAGCCTCCGGAGTGTTGGGACAGGCATGAGCCACCACACCAGCTTGAGTGTCATTCTTAGGGAAACAGGTGGGAGGGACTGTGACCTCACATGCGTTCCCACAGGAATCCTCTGCTCTTCTGATGACATCGGGGGCCAGAGCAGGGCCAAGGGCTCCTACAGGCCCTCCAGGAGCGAGCTGGGTGAGCGTGAAGGCTCAGAGTCGGGTGGGCCTGAGCTAGCAGCGACTGAAAGATGACTGTCGGGACAATACCCTTGTTCCCAGCTGGGTGACCCGCTAAGCCAGAATCACATCACAACCTTGAATCTGACTCTTATCAAACCAATATAAACAAACAAGTCAGAGGTCCATGGATGAGATGAAGTGGAGAGAAAACTGAGCCATGGCTGACTAGAAATAGATACCCATCCCCCTCCATCTTACCAGTGGAGAAAGGGAAGCTCAGAGACAGCAAGCCACATGTCTGGGTTGCACAGCTAAAATGTGGTGGAACAGGATTTTGAACCTAGGACCCGTGGCATTTGTTTGTTCATCCAGTTTCCGGAATGGGTGATGGGCTGTCTAGATAGAGAGTGTCCGTGTTGATGCTCAACTGTGGCAAGCACCTTCCTGGGCAGAATCATCTGCAGATCTGCATCTTTGCTCACCAGATGAGTGTTCTGAAAGGGAAACACAGGGCCTCACGCATTCTGTGCTGTGACAGCTCCCACTGGCAGCCCTAGATGACAGAGATTGGTGCCCCCCGACCGTCACCTCCCCACACACAGTGTCCCGAGCAAACCAAACTGAGTCTCTGTGAGGAATGTGAGGCGGGAAGTAGGTAGTTGGGGGGCCGATGGGCTTTTTATAAACCAGACAGACCCAGATCAATAATGCATGCTCCCCAAAAGCCCAGCACATTATCTCACAGTTGGCCACCACTGGCAAAGCCGAAGGTGGTCCTGAAAAATTCATCAGCTGCTATTTTCTGCTTGTCTGTGAGGCCGCTCCAGAGGGCTTCTGGCTGGAGGCCTCTCGGCAGCACTGATCTCGGGTGGGGACAGCTGTCCAGTCTCATCAGGACCCAGTGAGAAGAAGGGCTCATTCTGTCTCGTGGTTGCTGTTTGTGCTTACCCTGCTTTTCTGTCATGCCCCCGTCCCCCGGTTGTCACCTGGGAGTGCTGGGTGCTGGGGACCCAGAGCATTAGTGAGCGAGAGCCTGGGTTGTCTGCGTGTCTGCAGAGCACTGAGGACGTGGGGACATCAGCAGGACAGGGGGTTGGAGTTTTACGTGACAGCACAGTCCTGTCACGGGCTGTGCTGTGCCCAGGGAGGCCATGGAAATGCTGGCTTCTGCCAGCACGGGCCAGGTGAATCGGATGCAGGCCAATTTCAGGACAGCTCCAGGGGGAGTCACACATAGCCTGGACCCAAGCTGTTAGACACAGTTGCCATCGTCGGTGGCAAAGGTCAGCCGCATGGTGCTGTTAGAGGGGTCCCTAAGGGGCTGTAAGGACGGGTGTCTCATCAGATATGGCAGCTCATGAAGGAAGCCAGGTGTGGTAGTATACGCCTGTCACCCCAACACTCAGGGGGTGGTGGCAGGAGGATCCCAAGTTCTAGGCCAACCTGGGCTACATAGTGAGACTGTGTCCCAAACACAAAACAAACTCAGACAGGCACAGCCCCAGCCCATTGGTCTTGACTCTTCCAGTTACAAGTGACTTCCTGGGACTCAACCCACCAGTGTTGGGAAAGCCGGAACCAGCAACTTACTTTGGTAGGGAAGTAAAAAGTTCAAGCGTACTTGGAGCTTCTGGTGCATTCAGATCCAGGCGTGTCCCTCCAGATGTCACCAATCTCTCTGTGACATCCTACTTTCCTCCAAGCTGCGTCTGTCCAGACCAGCTCACTGAGCAGACATTAGCATTTCCCATAATGCCCAGCGTGGCTAGCAGCTGGACTGGGATCGAGAGGAGCTGGGGAGGTTTTCCTAAAGGGAACGTGGGCATTGGCTCTGGAGGAGGTGAGCAAATCAGGCTTCCCCCATCCATGTCTCTGCAGCAGGATGAGCCATGTGGACCACACGCCCTCCTTGTATCATCATTGACTGAGCATCCTTAGTAGACAAAGAGTGTCGAGCAACAAACAAAATAGACAGAATCTTGACTGACCCAGGGCACAGCACGGATGCGTGTCAATAACCAAGACACGACACACAGCATAGGACATGGGACAGTGGTGAGACGCAAGCAAGAGAGAAGCCGAGCGAAGAGGGAAAGAGGACCCTCCACCTCCATCCAGGGTGATCTCCTCGATGATGGGGACATTGGATCAAGAAAGGTCAGGGAACCTGTCAAGGTGACTCCTAGGAAGAGCATCCAAGCGGCAGTAACAGTTGGTGCGAGGGCCCTGAGGCAGAGGCATTCACAGCAGGCAGGCAGAGTGGCAGAGCAGCCTGAACCAGGGCACAGGAAGTGAGAAGTCTGAGGGTGGGGATGGTGGCATGGGTCATGCTAGGGCATGAGGCTCTGAACCAGGGAGAGGACTTGGGCTTCAGAGTAGGTGGACACCAGTGGACGACGCTGAGCAGGGAAGAGAAGCAGTCTGATTTGCATTTCAATCTGTGGAGAAGAGACGGGAAAATATAACGAGGCAGGTGTCCAGCAAGGAGTCTGCTGCTGTCCAGACACAGGAGGAGCCCAGCGACGCCTCTGCTGCAGTGGTGGGGGGTGCTGGGCTCAGACACAAAGCTAATGGGTCATGAGCGAGACCAGTGGAGAGCGACCCCCGGATCTGGGACTGCAAAGCGGTCAGGATAAGTTGATGGGGACACTCAGTGACCATGAAAAGTAGCAAGAAAGCAGCCATTCCATGAACACAGCCATGGTGCAGTCTGAAGTTGAAGGCAAGGCTTGGTTTCTGGGGTTCAGGCGTGGGAGTGGGGAGGATGAGACACAGTATAACTTCTAGGCTTGTTTGCGCCTCAGTGAGATGCTGAGCCCTTCAGGTCTCCAGCTCTGGCATCCACTTTGTGTGCAAAGCAAGCCTGGTAAAGAAAGGGCCTGGCCGCCCTATTCCATCTGGAGAATGAGGAAAATACACCACATGCTGCTGACTGATAACCAAGAGATGGATTGGGAACCCTGGGTTCTCACGGGGGCCAGATGGCAGGCAGCCCAGGACAACGCACCCAGATTCCAGGCAGCAGTTCAGGGCAACTTTATCCACCACCGACATCCATTCCCAACATTCCCGCTGCCTCTCACCGGAGGAAGGAAGGCATGTGGGTGCAGGTTATCTCAGGAATGGCCCGCCCTGAGTTCAAACTGCCAAGTGCATTCCTGTGAGATTTTTTTAGTTCTGCTCGTCAACATGGGGTGTTGAGGGGCATGAGATGGGACTGGTTCACTTGCACTCTAGAAAGAAAGCATATGAGAATTGGGCTTGCCTGCTTGGAGAAGAAAATGAAACTTAGCAGCGTCTCTTCATCGCATAAAAATGTCTGGAGGTTGGTGGTCCAGAACTGGTGTGGTGACATCAAGGATGTCTCATAACCTCTAGCTTCCCACTCTACTGTCCCTACTGTATAACATCTGTCTTCAAGGCCACCTGGGCTTCAGAACAGCTGCTGGCGCTCCAGCTGTCCCAGGCACGCGCCTGGCAACAGGAAGCCAAGGGCAGAAAGGATAAAACTGAGAGCTAAGTCCCGTCTTTGGGGGCCACACCCAGCACAAGGGGTGTCTCATGGGACATGGACATTCTTACATAGTCACGTGGGCGCTGTTTGAATTCAGGTGTGAGGAAAGCTCCAGGGTCGGTGCTGTGCCCTCAGGGTAGTTACTGGAATCCAGAGGCAGAGCCCCCCAACACTGCCATACCCACACAACCCTGCCCACACCACAGGGAGGAAGGAGGAGGAATCCAGATTCCAAGCCTCGATTTCCTTCTCTGATCTCCTGCCAAGACCTCCCGTGAGTTAAAAACCAGTGGGTTTGGGAGTTCATTGGTGCTGGCCACTCTCTGAGGACAAAGGATGCCGGGGTCAAAGGTGATTTCTAACTGCAGACTGGTCACAAGCGAGACCATTGTGGACTCGGCGCACTGTGAGACAGAGGTGGACCCACTGAGAAGGAAAAAGAGGAAGCAGGTGGTGACGGGCCACTAGGGTCTGAGCCACAACAGGACAAAGGCGGGGTCCAGTGGGGACAGCACCTCCAGCTGTGAGTGGTGAGCTGCGGTCTGTACAGTGCGGAGTGGTTGCCCAAACACACAGCTCCAGCAAGAGCACTGTGGGCAGGGTGGCAGGCGCAGAGCCCGTGGCAGGCACAGCCTCACCAGGGTCTTGGAGACTGCTGCCCAGGCTGGGGAGTGAAGGCAGAGGAGATGTGTGGCCCCAGGCGAGCTGTGCATGAGGGTCAAGATCTTGGCCTGAGGCTGATGGAAGATGGAGAACATGCCCTGAGCAGGTCAGATACCAGGGGTCCTGTTCGCAGAGGTTCTGACTGTGGGTAGGGAGGGGCCGGCTTGAGGATGAGAATGTGAAGGAGGGAGGCCGGCCAGGGGTGGGGTGGTCAGTTAGGGTGCTGGGGGAGGACAGCAGTGGACCCCGGTTCTGCTTCCAGGTAGGCAGTGCACTGTGCTAGGCAGGGGTGTTGCGGCAGGCAGGTGGTACAGAGGGGAGGGTTTCTAAGAGTGCCTGAATCAGGCCAATCATGGCGCCTTATGCAGACACAGGGCTTCTCTTGCCGTGCTAATAAAACACTGTGACCAAAATCAACTTGGGGAGGAAAGAGTTTATTTCATCTTACAGGTCGTAGTCCACCACCCCAGGAAGTCAGGGCAGGAACTCAGGCAGGGACTGAAGCAGAAGTCATAGAGGAATGCCGCTTACTGGCTTGTTCCCATGGCTTGTTCCTGTGGCTCACTCAGCCTGCAGCCCTATAGGAACCAGGACCACTACCTAGGGATGGCACCACCCACAGTGGGCTGGGTCCTCCCACATCATTCACCAACCAATAAAATGCTCCATGGGCTTGCCCATAGGCCAGTCTGGTGGGAGCATTTTCTCAATTGATGTTTCCTCTTCCCAAATGGCTCTAGCCTGTGTTAAGTTGACAGAAAACTAGCCAGCCACAGATAGAATGAAGGCTTCCCACAGACAAACTGCTTTGCAGGTGTTGCTTTCAGTGACTGAGTAACTGGCTCTGTGACACACACACACACCCGCAAACTTGGGGCACAGCTCCAAGCATGCACTGTGTCCTTAAGTACTTACCTGGTGTGGCAAGCTTCCTGTGCCTGAACGTTTCCGGGTGAGCAGGCTCTCTGCAGAGTTTCTGCATTCACACCCTGCCACATTCCTCGTGGGGGTCTCTCACTCCTCCTCCTCCCCTGAGAGACCCCCATTGGGGTTTTCTCCTTGAAGCCCCCATAGCAGAGCTGCAGAGGATGAAGGGGAAATTGCCAGCATGACTCTGGAATTTCATCGCAGCCGAGTTCAGTGTGGCTTCCTCGGCATCTGACTGATTGATTTGGGGATTTGGAGCACCAGCTTGATTTTACAGTTCCCCAGAGTCCAGGATTCCCCTTGACACTGTCACCCAGGAAACCATGTCTAAGATACCGTTCCTGGGATCCTGTGCCATCCCTGTGGCTCCTGACCGAGAGCCTGGAGCTGACGGCATCTGGTGCACCGTGAGCCTCCGCGCCCCTCTGCCCAGATGTTGCCTCTGGGTGAAGTGGCTCTTAAACAGGTGTTTCTGGGGCCAGGTGGCCGAAAAGGAGTCTCTCAGCAATATAGACATTCCAGAGACACTTAAAGCTAGGTGAGGGCTGTCACATGAGCTCTGTGACCTCAGGATGGGCCAGGACACAGGTGCTCCGTGGCCCTTGGCCTGCACTAGAGCCTTTTGCCACCATCTGCGCTCTGGGGTCTGGGAGAGCAACAGGATGGTCCCTTCCACATCTGCTTAGTGGCACCTCCAACAGGAATGAGCCAGTCAGGTAGTGGGTGCAAGCTGTGGTATTTGTAGCCACAGCCAGCCCATTCCAGGCCATCGCTAAATAGGAAATGTCAGGGGGGGGGGTGGTCCTGAAGGGGTCCATCAAGTAGGGTAGCCATCAACTCAATTCTCTCAGTATTCCAGTGGTGTCTCCCAGTTCGTGTGATGCTGGAGTTTGAACCTGGGACTCTGTGTGTGCTGGCGCAGTGCTCTACCCCTGACCCACATCCCAGCTCTGCTTTGTTTGGTTAGTTTAGAAACAGGGGCTCTCACATAACCCAGGCAGGCCTCCAACTTGCCATGCAGCTAAGGATGACTTGGAACTCCTGATCCTCCAACCTCCACCACCACAACCACCACAACCACCACACACACACACACACACACACACACACACACACACCACTCACATACACACCACTCACACACACACACACACATACACACATACACACACACATACACACCACTCACACACACACACACATAGACACACACACACATACACACATACACACACATACACACACATACACACTCACACACACACACATACACACACATACACACCACACACACACACACACACACACACACACACACACACACACACAACTGCTGGGATTACAGGCACATACGGCCAATATGGCTTTTTTTATGTGGTGGTGGGACTGGAACTCAGGTCCTCCTTGTGCTTGCATGGCTGGCACTTTACCACCTTACCCACAGCGGCCCCTGGGACCATGACCATGATTTCACTGTAGTAAAAGGTCCTTGTGGTCAGAAGGAAGTGTTTGGACTGAGAATATTAGCATCTTCACCTTCATTCCAACATGGCCTCCAAGCCACAGTGTTTAGTTTTTGTTACAGAGGAAAGAGCTCACAGTGTGAGAAAGTCAAGTACCCTAGAAGCCTCCATGATATCCCAGAAAAACATCCTGGCTTTCGAAATGCAGATGGGGAGCCACGGTCTGCCGATACTGAGATGTGACCAAGTACTCCCGCAGTGTGGCTGTGGCCTTCAACTGGGACTGCTTCAGTGTTAGTCACAGGCACAGTGGTCTCCACAGAGAGGGGGATCCTTGCCTGAAGGCTCCTACTGGAACATTCTGTGCTGGGGTTATCTACGGCTAAGATTAAAAGCAGAGTAGAAAGGCATGGGCATAGACGCTCAGCCACTGTCAGCCTGTGTGCTCAGTCCCTGATCTAGCCCTTGGAAACTTTGAAACCACTCAGAACAAAGGTAACTCTTCCTCCCGAGTCAGCGGAGGATGCAGCCATCTGAGGCCCACCCGGCAGGAGCCTCTAAAGAGGCTCCATTTGAAGAAACTTGAATATAATGGGGCTTGGATCTGTGGCAGCACAGGTCCTGAGACACGTGCTTCCTACTGTGACAAGAAGGGCAAAGTAGCCGGCCTGAGGAGAAGGTGGGCTTATCAGGACAGTGACTTCCCAGGTCCTTTGTGGTTCTGTCGGCCAAAGGTGGACTTTGCCCTTTACTGTGACTGAGGCAGGTATCTGCGGGAGAGTGCCTGAAGGAACGCGATGATATTGCTTAATCTGTTAGCAATTGCTCTCCCGCTGCTGAGGGGAGAACACAGTGCAGATGACTTAAGCGTCTCCTGCAATAGTCCAGACATGAGCTCCTTTGCTCACATGCAGATTAGCGTCAAGACTCTGTGGTTGCGGACTCCAGTTGTGTTTTTCCCCCATCCCAGTCTGCCTCCCACCACTTTCCCAAGGAGACCCCGCCCTCCAAGACTCTGTTTACCCACGAGGTAAAACAAGCAAGCATAGGTCGGCATCATCTCCTTAAATACCATCCAAAGAGCCTCAGGAGGTTATCGCATGGGGTGGTATGCACTCCACCCCACCCCAGGATGGTAGTTCTCTGTCAAAGGGACGGACGGGAACCTCTTCAGCGCCAGGAATGGCAGAAGTTGACTCGTGTTTTCAATCCTGAAAGTCCCTGGCTCAGTCATTAAAAGTGCTTGTCACACAAGCATGAAGTCCCAAGTTCCATCCCCAGCATCACATAAAAGCCAGGCAGCGCTGGAGAGGCAGAGACAGAGAATCCTTGAGGTTCACTGACCTGCTAGTCTACCACATTGGCAAGCGCCAGGTTCAAAAACACCCTGTCTCAAAAACAGCTGATGGCACTCAGTGTTGACCTCTGACCTCCACATACAGGTATGTCCACTGCACACATGTCCACACACATACAAAGGGGAAGGAAGAAGTTCTTGGTACCTGCTAAATCCCCATGGATAACCCTTGCTCTGACTCAAGTCTTTACAAGAGGTAATGAGGCTGGGGCTCGGTGCAGATGTCTTGTCTAGAACCTTCAAAGGCCTGGGTTCCATCATCAGCACTAACAATAAATACAAGCTGATTCAGCATGCTCTGACACTGGTGGCGCCAGATATGACCAATTTCATGTGCTAGATCAACAAACACTGACGTGTGTGTGTGCGCGTGCGTGCGTGCGTGCGTGCGTGCGTGTGTGTGTGTGTGTGTGTGTGTGTAGGCGAACTTGCTTCGTACTGAGGGTGGCCTCTGATCCTCCTGCCTCCACCTCTCAAATGCTGAAGTTACAGGTAGATGCCACCGTGCCTGGAGATGGAACAGGACTTAGTGATCCACCAACTGACCTCCAGCCCAGTAACCCTTGACTCCGCTGCTTGTAAACGCATACAGTGCATCCAAAATAGGCAGCTAGGGTGTTCGTCCGTAAGTTCAGTTCTGTGGATCAGAGGTTGAAGGGTTTCATCAAATAAAGAGCCAGACAGAGAGCCGGGGGATGGCTGTTGGTAAAGTGTCTGCCGCACAAGCATGTAACCCCCCAGAACCCATGTGAAAAAGGCCAGTGTGGCACACGTAGGCCCATCTGTGACCCCGGTGCAGGAAGAGGGAGATGGGGTGGGTGGTGGAGTAGAGACAGGAGACTCATTGCTTGATGGCCATCAATTTTAGCCAGTGAGCTTTGGGTTCAGTGAGAGGCCCTGTCTGAAAAGATAAGGTGGGGAGCAATTGAGGGAGACCCCAGTCATTCACCTCGGGCTTCCACGTGCCTAAGTGCCCGTGTGTGCATACACACACACACACACACACACACACACACACACACACGATACGCTAGGCACCCCTACACAACATCCCCAAGAAGGTTGCACAGTTGTGGTTCTGGGGATATCTGGCAGTTAGGGTTTAGGGGCCCCCTAAGTTTTAAGTCCTGCTGTGGGAGAGGGGAGACTCACACCAAGAGATGTTAGGATAACCTCGCCCTGGCCCTGTGTGGTGGGAAGGTTTGATCACAGAAAGAAACGATTGCCTGTTTTCATCTGTATGTCCCCAGGTTTACATTGGACAGACTGAGTTTGGGTTGGCTGGCCGCTTCCCATGAAGCATGAAAGTCACCCCCTTTTCCTGTATGTGGCTGCGTTTTCCCAGCCAAGGACTGTCAGCCCTCTCAGCCATTAGGTCACGTGTTTTCCCATTTCAGAAGTGGGTTTTATAGCTCGACACTGGGGCGCTTTCAATAAAGCAGGTCACTGTCTGCAGGGAGGCATGGTGTGTGTGCTTTTCTGCACAGACCCCTGTGTCATTTTGGCCCCAAGAATTCCACTCTTGTCACTAACTGCCCCAGCTCTTCCCCGACGGCAGCTGCCAGGTAGGGTGAGGGCATGCTGCTCCCAAGGGACGGAGGGAAGCCAAGCCTGGGCCTTCAGCTCTAAAACGTAAGAGGTGGCCCCAAAGCCTGCTGGCTTCATGTTAATACAGCTTTTGGGGTACTTTCCTGAGTCTCCAGAGGGGATCTGATGGGTTGAGAAGCCAGCTTGGGTCCCCAAAGGCTGAGACGCTGAGTGCCTGCCGTCAGAGGTTCTGTTCTCTCTTGGGAGGTCTGTGAACCAGGGAGGGTCCATTCCACCCACAGCACAGGGATTCGTGGAAGAGAAATAATGCAGGAGCGACTGTGAGGCGGGACAGCCTGGGCCCCGGGCCAGTGGAACTGTGGACCAGATGCAGGTGGATGGATGAAAGAAGGAAGGGGACAGACAGCAGCATGGGGCCGTGAGCCCAAACCAAGGGGAGGTGTGAAACAGTGGGCCAGGGAAGAGAGAGCACACAGCCAGGGTGCTGCCACTGGGAACCTTGAGGAAGCTGGTGTCTCTGTGTGTGTGTGTGTGTGTGTGTGTGTCTGTCTGTCTGTCTGTCTGTCTCTCATCTCTCTAGCTCTCTCTGTGTATGTGTCTGTGTGTGTCTGTGCCTGTCTGTCTGTCTGTGTCTGTCTCTCTCATCTCTCTAGCTCTGTGTATGTGTGCACACATGCAAACGTCTGTATATGTGTGTGTCTCTCTGTCTCTCTCTCTGTGTATGTGTGTGTGTCTGTCATGTCTCTATGTATGTTTGCATGTGTGTGCTTGTCTGTGTGTGTGTATGTCTGTCTCTGTGTATGTGTCAGTGTCTATCTCTCTCGTCTGTCTGTCTCTGTGTCTGTGTGTGTGTGTGTGTACATGCATGTGTGTGTATGTGTGTGTCTCCGTCTCTGTCTATGTGTATGTGTCTGTCTGTCTGTCTTGTCTCTCTGTCTCGTCTCTGTGTGTGTGTGTGTGTGCGTGTGCGTGTGCGTGTGCGTGTGCGTGTGCGTGCGTGTGTGCGTGTGTATCTATGTGTCTACGTACAACTGCATGGGTGTTGGGAACCGTAGTCTACACCGAGGACAGAGCAGGGGTCCTGTGGCTGCAGACCGGTGAGAAGGGGTTAAAGTGGAAGGGTGCTGGCTCCGCCCTGGGGGCTCCCCCAGGTGGGAAACAGTGGTCCTAGTCCTGGGGAAAGGGGCTCTGCCTGGCGAGTCCAGGGGTGGGTATAAGCTCCAGACAGCAGAGGGCTGGCTCGCCAGATGATACGGCATTCAAATGCTGGCCCCGGGAGCAGCCGGATGTCACCTGAGTAGCTGGAGGCAGGGGGGGGCTTGCAGAGCTTGACCGGATGTGGCCCACCGGGTGTCAGTGGACAAGCAGGTGACATCAGGAGTGGAAGTGGCTGACTTGTACCATGATGTTTGCCAGACTCTAGGCTCTGTCCCCTCCCCAGTTCTAATCAGAACTGCACCACTGACAGCACCGGGCAGAACCATGTTATCAAGAACAGGCTCTTGCTGCCCCAGGAGAAGTTGACACTTGCTTCAAGTAGAAGAAGCCAGTTAGGGCAGCCTGCCTGTCACAGCTCCACTCCCTGTCCCTGCGTGTGAACAACACATTACCCTGGAGCCACCCCAAGTGTATCTCTGGGGGTTGGGGATAAGCCTTGTGGCATCCCCATCAATGCCATGAAAAGAGACCACTTCTGTCCCCAAGAGTCAGTCAAAAGTGCGAGGACTCTGCACTTCCCCAGAACACCATCACCAGGCCTTGGAGAAGGTGACATTCACCCCTGCTTCTGCCATGGACAAGCCTGGATCTGAGCTGTCATCTCCCACCTTGCCCACTGTGTGGCCCCACCGGTCACCAAGGGCCCCAGCTTCACTTCCTGTTCAGAAAAGGACACTTTGAAAAATAACTTTGCATATCATGTGTGCAGAGCAATAGACACCCAGCCCAAGACAGCGCCCCATGTGTTAGGAATTACAATCATGGACACTGCTCTCCACCCCAGGGACAGGCCAGCAGGGACAAAGCTCAGATCAATTAGCAAGCTGTTACAGAGACTTCCAGGGCCTGTTGGATACAAGTGATCTAGGAAATGAGGCTGACGTCCATTGCAGAGTGTGCTCTGGAGTGTGGCAAACCCCAGAGCTCCTGATGTGTTCAAGCTAAAAGTCAGCTTTTAAAACCCCACTGCACCTGGCATAGTGGCGCACGCCTTTGATCCCGGCACTTAGGAGGCAGAGGCAGGGGGATCTCTGAGTTCGAGGCCAGCCTGGTCTACAGAGCGAGATCCAGGACAGCCAGAGCCACACAGGTGGGGTTGTAACTCAGGTGGCAACGTTTACCTAGAGTAACAAGACTGGGTTTCATCCACAGTGCAGTATAAATTAGGCATAGTGATGGAGGCCTGTAATCCTAGCACTCAGGACATAGAGGCAAGAGGATCAAAATCATCCTTGGCCATAGCAGGTTTGAACCTGGGCTTTGTGGTGTGAGCTGGTTAGTAATACAGCCCAGAACAGTGAGACCCTCTTGTCACTGAGTCCATGTGCCCTCCTGGAGATCCTCCAGGGTCCTTACTGTAACAAGGCTTCCGCTGGAGTGAAGGCTTCCTCTGCAGGGACTGCCCTAGCCAGCTGGTGCCAGCCTGGCAGACCAGTAAAGGGAGGTGCCGGGTCAGGGTCAGAGCCAGGCACACCTCACCAGCCTCCCTCAGCTCTGCTGGGTGTCAAAGGAGCTCATGTCACAAGGCCGCAGAGAGACCTCCTACAGGTACCAACCCTGTGACTGCCTACAGCCGGCATCCCCAGAACACAGACATTCCAGAAGAGCTGAATGGTGGGGTAAGAACTGAGCCTGGTGAGGCCTCCATGAGCTCAGAAGGTCAGCCAGGCGTGCTGAGGAAGGACCCATGACAGGCTTTGCCCACAAAGCAGTCTCAGAGAGCCCTGGAAAAGGTAGTGGCGTGTGCAAGGGTCCTGGGGCAGGAATGAGCTTGGAGTATTTACAAAACCACAAGGAAGCCTGGGAAGATGGCTCTGTTAATAAAGCATTTGCCCCAAAAGTATAAAAACCAGAGCACAGACCCCTAGAACCCATGTGAAAAGCCAGCACAATCATACATTGTCATCCCAGCGGTGACGGGACGGGAAGCAGAGACAGACAGACCCCTGTAGGCTCGGGCCAGCTCTCCTACCCCATGTGTAAAGTTCCAGGCCAATGAGAGACCCTGTCTCAAACAAAAGGTGTGTATGTGTACCCACACTCACACACACATACACACACAAAAGAAACTGAAGAGGCCACTGCGAGGAAAGGAGAGAAAGGAAGAGGAGAGGAGAGGAGAGGAGAGGAGAGGAGAGGAGAGGAGAGGAGAGGAGAAAGAAGAGGAGAGATGGCTGGAGGGGGATGGGCAGGGAAATGGATGGACATAGGAGGGTTCCAGGTCTCAGTAAGGAAAAGGACCTAACTGCCGGTGCAGGACAAAGTCGCTGTCAGTTTGGGAAAGCAGAGCCATGATCTGTGCCCCGGGAGCTCTGGAGTCTCCTTCCGTGTGGCAGAGACCCAGTAGACAGAATGGACAGACAGCAAATACATCCTTCTGCGCTCAGCCCTGCAGGGCTCATTGGGCTGTCCTGTCTCTAGTGAGTTGCTGGGTGACAAGGTCAGCTCTGAGGTGGGACTCTTCACCTGCATGGCCAACCCTGTGTGGGCTTCTGCCCAGGTCCCTGACGTTTCTGTAAACCCCTGAAACAACAGAATGTTCTTTCAAGGTTCCCCAGCCCAGAAATCCAAACTGAAGGGGTCAGTGGGACGGTGCCTGTGTCCTTGTGGTTTCTTCTGTCTTCCATGTGGACATTCGTGGATTTAGAACTCACCTGGGTAAGCCATTTAAGTGTAGGAGGTGAGGCAGGAGAAGAACCATGGTGATGGTGAATTTGAGGCCAGCCTGGGCTACAGTGAAACCCTGTTTCAAAAGGGATATGAGGGGTGGCAGCAAGATGGCTCCTTGGGTGCTTATTGCCAAGCCTGACAACTTGAGTTTGATTCCCACGACCCGCTTGGTGGAAGGAGAGAACCAGCCCCTTCAAGTTACCTTTTGATCTCCACATACATGCCATGGCATGCAGGAATTCACATACACACGCACGTACATGCATGCACACATCCATGCACACCTGCATGATAAATAAATAAATGTAAAAAAAAATTAGCTGGACATGGTGGTACTTGGGAGACAAAGGCAGGTGGTTCTCTGTGAGTTCCAGGCCATCCTGGGCTACAGAGTGAGATCCTGCACAAAAGAATTCCAAGGAAGAGGGGAAACTGAGGCTGGTCGTAGAAGGAAGAGGGCAAGTCATGCCTGGAACTCCACCAGATCTCAGCGTTTAGCTTCCGACCTCAGTGTGCAGATTGGCATCCGTTCCCCACACTGGCATAGCGTGCTTGCTGTGTGCTACCAGCAGGGGCCCAGCCCTGCACAGCGGGCCTCCACACATGCTCACCTCCTCGCCTCCTGAGTGTCCTCCTCTGCTCTCACCTTTGCTGAGCAACAAGAACAGCCAGGGATGAACCCTAGCTGCCTGGCGGGTCATCAAGGGCCAGTCACACTTGTTTAGGGGGATCAGAGACCGAGAAGCTGGAGGGAGGCCCCAGGAACTCTCCAGAAATGATGAGGCTAGACAGATAGGTTAGCTTCGAGGGGAGGCGGGGAATGGGCTCCACATGGACTACGGAGGCAGCGCAGCTGAGGCCACACATGTCAGGGAGACTGGCTGGGGGTTGGCTGGGGACGAGACTTCAGTACGAGTGGATCCTTCTTGGGAAACCTCCAGACAAAACAAAGCCTAATCCTGTGTACATTTGTGGCCGCTTAAAAAAAAATTCTGTGTATATTAGCACGCTACAGAAAGACACTCTATTTATGTACAAAACAGGGTTTGCATCTAGAATCAAGGTACTTAAAACCAGGTTTTTACCCAGCGTGAGTGTCCAGTGGGACTGAGGCCAGGGCCTTCCTGGTTGGGTTGGGGGGGTGGAGGATCTGGCCCATGCAGCCCATGGATTTCCTAAGCCTGCCTGCAGCTCTGCTCAGGCTTGGGGGCCCCCTACGTTGGTTCCCCCAGCAGGCCACGTGACTCACCAGTGCCCTTTGCTCACAGGCTCCATGCAAGTGATGAACAAGACGAGGCGCATCATGGAGCAAGGCGGGGCACACTTCATCAACGCCTTCGTGACCACACCCATGTGCTGCCCTTCTCGATCCTCCATCCTCACCGGCAAGTACGTCCACAACCACAACACCTACACCAACAACGAGAATTGCTCCTCCCCCTCCTGGCAGGCCCAGCACGAGAGCCGCACCTTCGCCGTGTACCTCAACAGCACAGGCTACCGGACAGGTAAGGACGGGGCAGGGAGGGCCTCCTCAAGGGACAGGTGGCCTCTTGTGCCCTCAGGGAGCTTCTCTGGGTGCGATGCCCATACTGCACTGGTACCCAAGATAAGTCTGGGTCATGCGCCCATTCATCTCCCATTGAAGGTCCGAGTCCATCTCCATGCACACAAAGTAGATGTGTCTCCAGTAGGTTCAGAAAGCGACCTTTTCAAAGAAACTGGAGTTTTGAAAAATGAAGAGTCCAGGGAGACTGTGAATTCTCTGGCAGGGAGGCCACAAGATAATCCCTGCATGAGTTTGAGGTTTGTTTCTAAAGCTGTTCAGAACCGTTTTCTTGACTGAGACCATCTGCGTGAAAGAAGGTTCCAGAATACTGAGGTTGGAGTTAGAGAGAAGGAGACTTGGGGACTCACTGACCCGTTGTGGGAGTAACCAGGATGATGACGGGGTTGCCATGGTGAGAGACCTTTGACCACACTGATATGTCTGTCAGAGGTGGGATGACCTGTATGCCTACTTGACGGAGTTACTGTGGCGAGTTCGAAAGGCCATTCACTAGGACAGTGCCTGAGGTCACGCTGTACTCCCAGCCCAGCCACCTCACCCTTGCCAAATTCTCCAGACTCAACTCACTGAACTTGCTTGAATTTAAAAAAACCAAACAAACACTCCCCCACCTTGGCCAGCAGCCTAGGCAGTTGTGAAACCAGATAATGTGGCTCAGATGTTGCAAGCCCCGGGAATTGCCTCCGAGTGACGTGACATTGTTTTGAGTGGGAGTGAGGAGGGGCCAGGCACCTCCTGTAGCTGACCTGCAGCCCCTCGGATGTCCAGTGGGAGTGGGTGGGGCTGTTTACTCCCTACAGGCCACGCCCCTCCCACCATCAGAACCAGCAGGGTCAGCTGTAGGAACTGGCTTCTCCACATGGGCGAGTCAGCACACACGTGGGCATAGGGCGCAGCCTGTGATGGTTTGGGGTCTCTACAGAGAGCATGTGTTAGAGGTCACTGTGGGCCAGTGCTTTAGATGGTTGGGAGGCGGGAACATAGCAGGGCGGCGCCTTCCATTGGAGGGTGCACCTGCCATTCAGGACTAGAAATGATAACCCACACTAGCCCCAAGTTAAAACCCTCAAATATCTCTACATTTGAATTTTTTTGATTGTAATCTCTCAATGTTTAGAAACTCATTTTTTTTTTAACAACTGAATGCTGTGAGCCAGAGAAGGTGTATCTGTGGACTCACACACCCTGAACAGCTCTGGCTGAAATGTAAATATGGAAAACATATGAATAGTAAGGCCCCCAAAAGTGTTCATCAGCCTGGTCACCTGGTAGGCAGCAAGACCACACCCCCGACAAAGGGTTCTGGGAGAGTCGTGAAATGAGAAGTTTGTGGCATAGTTAAAACAGAAACGGAACGGAGGCCATGGGATACTCAGAGGTGTGGGACAGCCTGACAAACAGAACGGGAAGCACTAGGGGGATTTATGATGGAAACAGAGAAAAGGAATCTGCTGCTTATGGCTCTCAGTCTAAATCCTTTGCTGCCGTGGTGGCCTTGATCCATGATCTGGTCCACAGATCAAGCCCTTATTTCTCCTTACTTCCATTGATGAGAAACAAGATACGTGGGCTCACGTGCCTACAAAGGAGCCTGGGAAATGTAGTCTTTACTCTAGGTAGGTCTTTGCGCTGCTGAAAACAGATCCTGAGTGGGGAGGGACTCTCAATCACAGCCACAGTCCTTAATCATTTGTGTTAGTGACGCCCTTGAATCCAGAAGGTCAGCTGAGCGGAGGAAGACAGATGCCAGTGTTCACAGTGCAGAGGGCTGCTAATGGAGCCGACCGAAAAGAAGCTACAGTTGGGCTTGGTGATGCAAGCCTGTAATCCCAGCACCCAGATGGATGTCAGAGGATCGGGAGTTCTAGGGCAGCCTCTGCTGCATATTGAGTTTGAGGCTAGCCAGGAAGAGATAAGGAAGGGAGGGATGGGCGAGGAGGCAGGAGGGGAAAGAAGAGAAAGCAAGCTGTCTATACTGCATACCTGCAACCTCCCAACACTAAGGGGTTCAAGGACAGCCTGGCTGTAGCAGAATCTATTTTAAAAAACCCAAAACTGGGGACTGGAGAGATGGCTCACCAGGTAGGAGCAGTGGCTGTTCTAGAAGACCAAGGTTCAGTTCCCAGCACCCACATAATGGCTCACCACCATTTGTAACCCCAGTTCCAAGGCATCTAATACGCTCTTCTGACCTCCATGAGCACCAGGCATACCGATGGGACACGTGCATGCATGCAAGCAAAACCCTCATGTACATAAAATAAAATTAGTTACTTTTAAAAGAAAAAGACACTTTTTGAAAATAACTTATTTTCTGAGACAGAGTCTTGCACGGCCTCCCCCAAATCATTGTTTCCAGGACTGACCTTGAACTTTTGATCTCTCTGCCTCCACCTCCCAAACGCTGGGGTGACAGGTGTGAGCCCCCACCCCCGGCTGATGCAGTGCCTTGTGCGTGCAGGACAGGCTTCCTGCACGCAAGGCGAGCACGCTCTAGCTGAGCCGCCCCAGCCCGCCGTGTGTAGCAAAGGTTTGGTCCTAACTGCAACGGCTGAGGTTTGAAGCACACAATGTGTCTCTGTCGGGAAAAGGGTCATTTGTGCCACAAGGACAGGTGTCGTGACATGAGGTCCTCACCTCCTCGCCTCAACAAGTTTTTCCGGGGATCTGGGGACCCCCGGGTCTTTCTGAGAAGCCCTCCGGCCCCGGTTGACAGTGGAGTCTCCCCCAGGCTGTGTGTGCTACCGTGAGGTTCTCTGAGACAGACGTGGCTCACTGAGCCCAGACACCAGCCTATTGTCTGTCACTGGCCTGGTGGTCTTCTGGCGCCGCTTCAATTAACTTCACATCCCGCCTCTCGTAAAAAGATCAGCAGGCTCACCGTCCAGTCCTCTCACCCTGCGTCTGCGTCGCCCATGCTTGTGAGAGACAGACAAGGGTTGACGCCAGAGGTGCTGGATTTCAGCAGAATAAATATCCACTAGTTAATGGAAGTTTCTGGATATGGCTCCCATTGAATCAGAGACTTGGATAACCCGTAAGCACCCGCAGCCTGTTCATTGTTTTCCCGTGTTGCTGGCCCCCTTGACCCAGGTGACCACCAGCAGCCCTGGTTGTGCCGATGGACATAAGCACAAGCATGTCCCCAGCATGAGTCCCTGACAAGACCCCGTGGGCTGTGGGGGAGGTGGCGAGATTGCAATGCCGATCTCAGATTTCCAGACACTGCTGTGGGGGATAAAGAGCCTTTTCCAGCACTTTCTACCAGCCAGGTGCCAGCTAAGGCCTTCTCTCTGCATACAGCCATCCGAGTCCAGCAGCTCCCACGTGGTTCCATGCCTGCTAGACTTCAGTGCACGCTCTGCACCCCTCCACACATGTTCTAGAATGTTCCTGGGGAGCCTGGAGTGGGCCATTCATTAGAAGCTTGGGCTCGGTCGGGCTCCCCTTGGGGTGCTGTCTCAGTTAGGGTTTCTATTGCTGTGAAGAGACACCATGACCACGGCAACTCTTATAAAGGAAAACGTTCAATTGAGCTGGCAGCTTATAGTTCAGAGGTTCAGTCCATTATCATCATGGTGGGGAGCATGGAGGCATGCAGGTAGATGTGATGCTGGCTACATCATGATCAGAAGGCAACAGGTAGTCAACTGTGACCCTGGGAGTATCTCGAGCATAGAACTCAAAGCCCACCCCCACAGTGACACACTTCCTCCATCAACACCACACCTCCTAATAGTGCCGCTCCCTGTGATCTTACGGGGGCCAATTTCATTCAGACGACCCGGGTGCTGTTTTCAGATTGTGCTGTGCCCCCCAGTTCTCTCCACTCCTCTCACACAGCATTGGGGAAGGACTCTGGCTGAGAACTTAGATTCCATCACTCACTGTGGGTGGCCTTGGTGCCCTGATACCTGCCGAGGTCCTCACATGGGCGCCCTGGCACCCGAGCATCCCGACAGCCACCGCTATGTGAAGGCAGGCATGTGTGTGTGCACGTGTGCACATGGCCCTGAAGGGGCTTCGAGTCAGGACACCCACTGTTACTTTCCCGCTGTGACTGCCCCTCTCTCCTACCCCCTCGTCCTGCTGTGAGGCCGTCAGACTGGGTCCGGCTGCCCGCTGACATCTCTCTTAGGGTCCCCATGTGACAAACCTGCCATGCCCAGCATGACCCCCCGTTCGCTGCTCCCCTCCCAGGGGCTGCTCACAGGCTCTCCCCGGGCACCTCAAACCTCCGTTCGCTCAGGCCAAGTCCTCAGAGCCGTGCTTGATTTCCCGTCCTTCCTATCACAGTCGCCCCCCCCCCACTCTTCCTAAAATGTACCCCGAGTCCCTCCACTGTCTTCCCACCCCCTCTTCTCAGGCTGCTCTGTTCCGGTCCTTGTCCGCAAGGTCTGTCTTTCCTGGCTGCTCACCATCCTCTGCCCAGCAAGCAGGGCAGTCCATCAGGACCCTGTGGCTCCTCTGCACAGACCCCCACCTGCTAAGGATGGAGACCCCTACAGCTGCCCCGGGGTCCCTAGGAACTGCCCTCCTGGCCAGCTTCTCTTGGCCTCCCCCCTCCCTGTCAGTAAAGAGCTCCACGGGAGTTCTTTCCTGCTGCTCGGTCACGGATTGGCACACCTCGGGGCCTTTATACTTCTGTTCCTCCACAACAGTGGTTGTGACCCCTTTGGGAGTCAAATGACCCTTTCACAGGGGTCGCCCAAGACCATCAGAAAATGCAGATATTTACATTACAGTTCATAACAGTAGCAAAATTACAGTTATGAAGTAGCAACAAAAATAATTTTGTGGTTGGGGGTCACCACTACATGAGGAACTGTAGGAAGGTTGAGACACTAGAGAATCTTCGAAACTCTCTCATGGTTGAGTTTATTTCCCTTGGATCTGTGGTCCAATGTTCTCTCCTCAGAGGACCCTTCTGTGAACACCCCAGTCCCTATCTCCTTACTCAGTTCCTTCTCCTTCGGAGGCCAGACACCGCCCAGCAGGGATCTGCTAATGCTGCCTTCCCCGGTGTTCACACACACACACACCACCCCTGTGCTCCCTGCCCTGGTTCTTGCTTCCTCTAACCCTGGTCCCGGCCCTTTCTCCCACATGGCTTGCTGACTGTATGGTGAGCTCCCTCCTGTCTCCCGGGCCACAGTGGGTGCGCAGATGGGTTCCCGTGCCCCTTCTGTAACCACAGCCCACCCCATCACTTCCTCTCCTCCCGTCTAGACCGCGTCTCCTCTCTCATCTTCCTGCACACACAGGGGAGACTGCTGCTGCCCTGGACGCCTCTCTGGGCCCTGCTGCAGCTGTTTTACCCTTCACAATGGCAGCCTTTTCTGCCGTTGGCCCTCCTCCTGCCTGTCTGCGGCTGGCTTCCTCTCCCGGGCGCGACGAGCACACAGGGACACACTCAAGGGCGCGTGTGCACACACACAACGCCCTTCTTCCCTCGTCCAGCTGCATATCACCCTTGTGCCTGTCCTGTGACAGCGGAGTCCCCATCTGCCCCCTGGAGTCTGGGCTCTTCCAGCAGTAGAGACCTCCCCGAGGGACTTGCCTCTCAGCATGGGGGTCTGGGCCTTGTCTGGGTCCAGACTGTCCCAACTTCCTCAAGAGACATGAGGCTGCCCCTGGCACGTCTGCCTCTTGTATTGAGCTCAATGTCTTTAACGAGTTACGCGTGGTGGTACACCTGTAACCTCAGCCCATAGGAGGTGGAGGCAGGAGGATCAGGAGTTCAAGCGCTTCCTTGTCTATGTCGTAAGTCTGAGGCTAGCCTGGGCTATGTGAGACCATCTAAAACAACAGAAACGGGCTGGAGAGACGGCTCAGCAGTTAAGAGCACTTATTACTCTTGCAGAAGACCCAGATTTGGTTCCCAGCACTCACATGGCAGCTCGCAACCATCTGTACCTCCAGTTCCAGGGGATCTGACGCCCTCTTCTGGCCTCCATTTGCACCAGGCATATATGCAGTGCACATACACACATGCAGATATTCACACATACACATAAAACCAATCTTTTTAATCCCCAAATTCCCTTAAACCCCAAGTGTCTGGTCCTTTCTTCAACACCTTTAAGATCTATATAAGTGAGGCACCAGGCCCCAGCTCTAACATTACTTGTGACTAAGCTTCCCCGGAGCCTCAGTTTCCCCTTCTGTACAGCAGTGTTGTGACATGGGTAAGTCACCCAGTGCCCATGATGTGCACCACCCCAAGGATGGTGTGACCAGGTCCCACAAACTCAGGAGAAAGTTCGTGGGAGGGGGAAGACATGGGGCCTGGGGTGTGGTTGTTCTTTAGGAAAGCGCTTGCCACTGAAGCCTGAGGACCTGAGTTTCATCCCTGGGTCCCATCTAAAAAGCCAGGCGTGGAGCATGTGCCTCTCATGAGCCCTGGAGAGGCGGATGGGAGAATCCTTGGGGCTCACTGGCCAGCTGGCCTAGCCATTGGGGGCTTCAGGCTCTGTGAGGGAGGTGAGCGAGGTGCCTCAGTCAGTGAAGGTGCTTGCTGCCAAGCTGGCTGTGGTGACCCGAGTTTGATCCCCAGGACCCACCCCGGGGGAGAGAACCAACTCCCATAAGTTGTCCTCTGGTCTTCACGCATATGTGTGTGCCATGGCACTCACGGATAAATAAATATTAAAAAAAAAAAAATGTTACCAACAGTTGGAGGGGAAAGCTGGATGATTGAGGGAAAAGTAGAGGATGCAGGTGTGACTGTCCTCAGTTCCCTGAGCGCTAGGTGTGTGGTGGAGGTGGTCGAGGTAGTGGAGGTGGTTGAGGTGTCCGCCTGAGCCCTGACCGGGTCCCTCAGCCATGCCAAGGTGTCCTAGCATTGTAGAGAAGAAGTGTCACAGCCCAGGAGATTAAAACAAGAGATGTTTCTCCTCTGATTGTTCTGGAAGCCAGATGTCCCAGATCAAGTGTCCCCAGGATCAGGCTCTGACGCTCCAAGGGATTTCTGTTCGCACCTCCTCTGCTCTCCATATCCCAGAGCTTTGGGGCTGGTGAGAACATCTCTCCAGTCTCTGTCCCTGTCTTCTCATGGCTCTCAGCTTCAGGTGTCCGTGTCCGGATTCCCCAGTTGAAGGGCACTCACCTGGAGTGTGGGGTTCAGATAAGGTCACTGTGCAGGTACTGGGGTTAAGAGTGGGTACCAGGGATGAGAGCAGGTACCAGGGATGAGAGCGGGTACCAGGGATGAGAACAGGTATCAGGGATGAGAGCGGGTACCAGTGATAAAAAGGGGTACCAGGGATGAGAGGGGATATTAGGGATGAAAGTGGGTACCAGGGTGAGAGCAGGTATCTGGAGAGACAGTATGGCTCACATGCAGGCTGCTGGCCTCCCTTCCGGAGCCACCCTCAGGCCTGACTTCAGTAGAGGTGGGACAGAAGAAGAAAGGCTTCAGTGCCCAACGCCGACTCCCTCTACATTTTGTTTGGTGTTTGAGACAAGGTCTTACGTAGCCTTGAACTTGCAATGTGCCTACTACTACCTCCCAGTACTGGGATCATAGCTGTGTGTCTCCATGCCTGCCCACTGGGTTTTAACTCTGCAAACACAAGGCTAACTTAAACCAAGCACACCCGGGGGAGAGATTAGGCCACAGGCCATCTATTTGCGAGTCTTTTTCTCAAGGAAGCACAGCACCCCCTATGGGTCAAATGCATAAAAGCGTTTCTGGCAGTGATGAAGGACGCTGGCTTTGTCCTGCAGGGGAATTTAACAGCTGTTCTGCAGTCCACATGGCTCCTACACTTCTCAACAAGTCATTCATCTGCATGGATTATTTTATGCTTATTGTTCTGATTCTTGAACCTGAGTCTATTTTGTACATGAATAAGAAAGAGTTGATTTTTTTTTTTGGCAGCTTTTTAATATGCTCCAGGTTTCCCAGTGTTAGATGTGACAGGATAGGATGTTATAATTGAATGCAAAACTTTTCCAAGAGTTATTCCTTATTTCTGAAAATCCTGTCCCTGATGGCAGTGGCAGCCAGTATTTGAATTGCAAATGCCACGCACCCACCAGCCTGCACTGGGAATCTGTCTCTACGGTGGCACCTGACTGCCGCCCTGTGTCTCCTTGACGGATGTGCTGGAGAAGTTCCTTATTGAAACCTCCCTTTGTTATCAATCTCCCAGCTTTATTTTTCTCGAAGATTGCTGTTGTCGTGTTCTTTCAGTCTTGGGAGGTGACTGGCATAGGAAATTTTTCAGCTGTGCATTCTTTGGGGGAGCTTACAAACTGGTTATTACAGGAAAGGACCATTGGTGAGATGCCCCTGAGGGCAGCTTTGAGGGGTCCAGTTAGTGTCACAGTCCTGAGGCGATGTGAATTGCCTGGAGTTGACGGACCCTCCAGTCTTGCTCTAAAGGCTCCTGTGGATTCTCTACCCTCCTCTGTCCCATCCTTCTGCACAAATCTGCACGTGAGAGGGCAGAGGCTGAGGAAGACCTGGTGGTGAAAGCATCTGCTTTGCAAACAGGACAAGGGTCAGATCCCCAACACCTTGGTAAAAGTCAGGAATCGGGAGCCACCTGTAGATGAGATATCAAGAGGAGAAAATGAGATCTGTGGGGCGAGCTGGTAGAATTGGTGAATTCTGGGTCCATGTGAGAGACACTACCTCGGTATGTAAGGTGAAGAGTGATCAAGGAAGACGTTTGACATCACCTATGCTCACACACACATACATCCCACGGGAATGCACACACACACACACACACACACACACACACACACGCGCGCATACACACACACACACACACACACACACACACACACACCACACAGGCATGCATACACACACACACACACACACCACAGGAATGCATACACACACACACACACACACACACACACACGCATACACACACACACACACACACCACACAGGCACGCATACACACATTAAAAGGAAAGGAACTGAAAAGGACTGACAACTCCTTTGGGAAAGTACTCACCTTGCATGCAGGAAGCCCTGGGTTCGATCCCCAGCACTGCATAAAGCTGTGGTGGTACACACCATCACCCCCACACTGTGTAAAGCTGTGGTACACACCATCACCCCCCCGCACTGTGTAAAGCTGAGGTGGTACACATCATCCCCGCACTTAGAAAGCTGAGGCGGGATTGAGAGGTCAAGGCCAGTTTCTCCTGATCATGACTCAGCAGGCCAGAGCCTCTCCCCGATGCTAGGAACCTCCCTCCCAGCTAACTGGGTTTGTGGGCAATGAATGGGCCCTGTCATTTGCTCCAGCTGCCTGAGTCCTGCACGGGAAGCTGAAGCCTGCATTCAGTCAGAAACAAGCAACCCCCTTTAGGTCCCACACCTCAGTCCAGCCTTGGCCTGATGCCCCGGGGTCATCCACAACCCACCCTGTCTCCATAGCAACAGCCCCAAACTAGGCAGAAGCAGGTAGGAAAAAAGGAGCCCAGGAGGTGAGCTCAGCCCTGGTAAACTGCCTGGCCCCTCTTTCCCCTGGTGATTAGCCAAGTACCCCTGCTCCCCAAAGAGGGCAACAGAGGATGCCTTGAAAAATGGCATGCTGATTAAACCCTCCCCCGGCTGTTCTGACTTCTTCAGATAAACTCCCAGCTCCTTCTCTGGTGGGCCTGCCTGTTCACCTCTCCTGCCTCTCACTCTAAAATCCTGATCATGCTTAGCTCCCCACCCCACTCCCACCCTAGCCCTCTCGGCTGGTTTTCAAGCATGCTAGGGTCATCCCTGCCCTGGGACCTTTGCCCCTGAGCCCCTGTCTAAAGCACAGTTCACACACCTGGCCGTTGAGAACTTTCCAGATCCACCCACTCTCCTCAGGGGAGTCGTCAGCACTCGCTGCCCAGTCCCAGTGTACGAAGATGAATGCTTGAATGCGTGCCGGGCAGGGAAAGAAAACAGACGTCCACCACAGAAACCTAGCGATGGTCTGGGCTTGAGGATGGGGCTCAGTCAGGAGCTGTGTAGAAGGCTCTGGATTCAGCCCTCAGCACCACATAAACCAGGCATGCTGGCACATGCCTATAATCCCAGCATTCAGAAGGTAGGGGTGGGAGGATCAGGAGTTCCAGGTCATTCTTATGTACATAGCTATTTCCACGCCAGACTGGCTTACCAGGGACCCCGTGTCAAAAGGAGGCGGGGAGGGAGGCAGCAGAGGCCTCTCTTAAAGCGGGGAGTGATTTCTGCATCCTCCACCCTCACTCCCGTACCCACTGCTCCTTGGAACAGAATCGTCCCCCATCTTTCTTGGCCTCCACTCATCTCTCATTTCGGAATGCTCCCGTGTTGGCATCCGGAACGTAACCAAGTTGATTTAAGTTGATTTACCCTGCACTCTGGCAGCTCACCATCCAAACACAGAGGGAGCCACACAGTAACCTTAGAGCAGCAGCCTTGAGTGAAGGAAAGCGGGTTGTGATTCTCAGACAAGCTGGGCCCAGCCTGAGACTGTGGGGCTGGGGTTTATTTAACATACTTCCATCTCTGCCTTCGCAGCCCAGATAGTTTGTTTGCCAAAAACCTGAAGACTTCAGGCCTGTGGCAAGTCACGTGTGATAGTTACAGCAGCCTGGACTTTGTCAAAGGCCGCCTTCTCTTTTAGCTGTTCCCAGGGACCCCAGGGACCCCAGCTCCCCCAGCTTGGTGGGATTGTCTCTGCTGCTCAGACCAGAAGCCCCACCCCCCCAAAACCCAGTGACAGCAGGTCAAAATTGCCCACCTCAGGTGCCAGGGGTGAGACCCGAACTCCTGGACCTGCTCACCTTATTTTGAGAGAAAAGAAACCCTCCACCTGCCTGCGATGTCACTCACTGGTAACCTCTTGGGAGGCTAAAAGAGGAGTATTTGAGTTTGGAGTTCACCTGGGCTGTATAGTAAGTCTTGTCTCACAGAAAAGAACTCTCCTTAGAATAATATCAAACCCATGGCCAACACATGCCACTAGACTGCTTAGCGGCTGCAGACCCCCCTCCACCCCTTTCTTTCCCCTGAACCCGGTCCCTGTGTCGCGCCCGCCTCATGTCCAGGATGACCAGCACCTCTGCATTGCCATGCCTGGCCTCCTTACGTGCCCCTGCCCAGGCCTGCTCCTGCCACAGTGCCCCGTTAGATTCAGCGACCACACCACACGATCAAGGCAAAAGGCAGGCCAGAAGCCCCCGCAGGCCTCCAGGCTGGCGTCTATGGAGTCTCTCGCTGACTCTGCTGCCCAGGCCCACACCCAGAGGTTTGTTGAGGGCTTGCTCACAGGGTTGTCGTCTAGACACAGGATGCAGAAGAGAAAACAAGAGCCTGACTCTTGAGCTGACTCTGAGATCAGTCACAAAAACAAAAACAAAAAGATTTGTCAATTGCTGCTGACAATACTGTAGCCTTAAGTTTTCTCAGGTCCCGCCCAGCCCTGAGGTCCCGAGTTCTTCCGGTCCGTAGTCCCTCAGCCGCTTGTAAAATAATCAGTCAGAGGCTTATATTAATTACCAATTGTATAGCCTGTGGCAGGCTTCTTGCTAGCTAGCTCTTACAACAACCCATTTCTATTCATCTGTAAGTTGCCACGTGGCTGTGGTGTTACCGGTCTGCTGGCATCTTGGTGCTCCTTCTGCAGCAGCTGGTGGCTCCTCTTACACAATACCATAGAGGAACTGAGTCGGGAAGGAGAGGCCACTCGGGCATGGCCAGCAAACTTCTGGCAAAGATGAAGAAGCGTCCCAAAGTATCTACGGTAGAGAAGGTCTTCCCGAGGGAAACGCCAGGGCGAAGGTCCTGGGGCAGGATAGGGCACTGCTAGGCTGGAGCATGCCTGTCTGAGGGAAGAACTGGGGAGACGAGATGGGTAGCAGGTAGGGGACAGCCACATGGGGATTTGCAGGGCTGTCAAGGTTTTCACAGCGTGGTGGAACTGGGTTGGTGGCTCTGTGGCCACCATGGAGGAGAGACTGTGGGTTGGAGGGAGGAGGGCTAAGGAGGGGACACCAGCCACCTCCAGACAGAGAAGCTGATGATGGGGTGGCAAGGAGGGTTCCAGCCTGGACCTGTGCCGTAGACAGAGCTGCCAGGCTTCGGGGACATGGGGACATTGAGCTCCAAGGTCTGGCCCTTCTGACCACAGCGCTGGGTGAGTGACTGGATGGGGACAGATGGGAAGCCGTACTGAGACACCTGCTTAGTGTCAAATGAGCAGATTTGGAGGGAAGTGAGTGTGCATCAGGCCAGAGGGTCTGTAAAACCAGCGAGGCATGCGCAGAGGCGGTGACAGCTGGAGCCAGAAGCTGCTGTGTGGGGTGACAGCCACATTCTGCTCCCCAGGGTCCTTGCGTGCGAGCAGTTTGGTTTGGGCAGGCTGGACTTTTCCTTGTTCCACCTCATCTGTCGCTGACCTTCCCAATTCCCCAGGGGAGTGTTGTTTATTGTCATTGGCCGGGCTCCTCCATCACCGGTCTCTGCTCACAGATGTGTGTCTCTCTCTGGGCAGGCGGCCCAACAGTCCTTCCCTGTCCCGGCTGTCTCTAGGCAGAGACCAGTCACATCTAGTTTCAGACAAACGTTTTCAGTCATTCGGAGGGAAGTGTTCAGGCCCTCCTTACAGAAGAGTTGGGACCCTGATTTCCCCGGTGCCCTTCCCACGAGCTGACTGGTCACACTGGTGACTGTCCCATTGTGTAGGTGCCGTTGCCAAGGCTGACCGGAGAGCTCTTGCCTGAGGCTAGCTGGGCCTCCACGCTCTGAGTGGAGACTGCGCCCTCCAGACTCTCGGGCCACACCACTCTTGACTGTGGGTCGGAGGATGGATGTGTTTGTTGTCCCCTAGCCTCTGGTACCAATGCCAGGAGCATGTGTGACAAACAAAACGTCAGCGGTGTCCCCAGAGAGGTCGAGTCCCCCCTACTAGCCCTCCATACTCTACACACAGACTGCACTGGACGGACGGGTCCACCCACCCCACCCCGGCTCTCTGCACCCAACCCTGTCCTGTAGCACTCTTACAGATGTTAGTGTCCATTTTAATTACACTGGGTTGTGTGTGTCACAGCATGTGGGTGGAGGCCAGGGGACCCGTCAGTTCCCTCCTTCTGGAGGTTGAACTCAGGTCATCAGCGTTGAGCCATCCTGCCAGCCCACAGAAGGAGGAGTAAGACATGCCGGTGGCTGCCCTTGCCCAGGGGGGATGTGCAGCGTGGCCACCTCAGTCAGGTCCATCTTGTCAGCTGCTGGCTCATCACGTACACAGTCTTGGCAGGTGCTGGACTGGGGGCCACAGGGTCCAGACAGGCTTGTGCCCTCTGGGCCCTCCATCCTTGGTGGCGGGGAGAGACAAAACGGAAAGCTAGTGTTTCCACAGGTGGTCTGAGAACACTCTGAGAGGAAGTGACCAGGGAGGGCAGAGGGGAAGGGACAGGCAGGGGCATCTCAGATGTCACACTGAGAAGGGGCTGGTCCATGAGAGGACAGAGGAGGTGAGTGGCCAAGCAGAGAGAGGAGCATTGCAAATGTCTTAGGGTGTTTAGGGAGCTAGAGGCCTGGGGCGTCTGAACCCCATGAGCCAAGCACAAGTCAGTGAAATGGAGTTGACGGTCCTGAGTTTAGAGGCTCCTCCTGGCTGTCTGCGGACAGACGATTCTAAGAGGAGACAGAAATAGAGGGTGAAGTCGGGATGGGCAGGTGAAGGGGGTAAGTGTTATGTGTTCTCTGTCTCCCTCCCCCTCCCCCTCCTCCCTCCCTGCCTCTCCTCCCCCCACTCCCTGTCGGGGTCCCCCATGCATTTGAAACAAGTGCTCCAGCAGTGAGCTCCATCCCTAGTCCCTAAACTTCTCCCCTTTTTTGTTCTTTCTTGGCCAGCGCGCTCACCCACTTTGTGGGCTCTGGACATAGGCTCCAAAGAGCCACCAGCAGGGCTCTGGGCACTTGGGTACAGCTCTTGAACGACGGTCTCCCGGCGGGTTCTTAGGACCTCACACCCTCTTCTGCCTTTATGTCTCTGACCTCAAGGTGTGGGCCCTGGGGCACATGTGTGTCCCTGGGGCACGGGAGACTCACTGACTGACAATAGGAACCTTGGTGGCCGAGGGGCTGAAGTTGGTGGCTGTGGCTCTCCCAGGGTCTTAGAAGGGAGGGAAGAAACGGGAAAGAGTGTGGGAATGTGGGTGTGTATTGGCCTCACATTACGGAAGGGAACTGCCACACGAAAATAAGTAGTTAATGAAATGTCAGCCGTGCATGGTGTGATTCAGCGGGTCGGCTCCAGAACATTTCAGCTCCTCGGTGGTTATTTATCAGTTCTGTTGATGTTCAGTGTGGGTGGAGGTGGTGTAGGATGAGCCTGTGCCAAAATTGCTGCCGTCCTTGAAACAGCCCTGTTGACGGCTCTACCCAGATGGCCAGGGACCAGGGAGGGAGGAACGGGCTGTACGCGGCGGTGGCGGTGGCGGGCTGAGCGAGCCCTCCAGCCAGCCCTGCAGCAGACCGCGGCATGGACCAGCACCTTTCACACGTGCTGGCCTCCTGCACAGCAGTGAACCCTAGCGTTGAGCCCCCCCCCCCACCAAACAAAACAGAGGGGTGATACCCTCCGCGTGGTGTTCCACCAGGAGCTGGCAGGTCCAAGGTGCAGATGTAGTCACTCTGCAGGCTTGCGCTCACCCACGTGTGCCCTGGGCTGAAGAGATGCTCAGAAGGGAAAGTGCTTGCTCTCTGAACATGAGGACCTGGGTTCGAATCCCTAGCACCCACAGAAAAAGCGAGGTGGGATAGCACACACTGGTAATCCTAGCACTTGGAAGCAGGGGCAGGAGGATCCTGGGAGCATGGTGGCCAGCTGGGCTAACCAGTGGTGATCACAGTGAGCCAGTCTAGGTCCACTGAAAACCCTGTCTCAAAGGATAAGAAGGAGAGAGCTAGGGGAATAAACTCCATGTCAGCCCCTGACATCCATGTGCACACACACCCCTACACATACATGTGCACATCCATCCATACACCACACACAACAACAGCAACAAAACGTGTCCTCTGAGAGTCCCGTTTGTTTCCTCCATTACCCGAATACCCACAGCAATGCCTCCTGTGCCCTCCAGTGCCAGGCTTCCAGCCAGCTCGTCTCGATCCCTGGTCGCTGCAAGACACAGCTTTTCCAGACCACAAATGCATTGTTAGGAGGCAATTTGAGTTTGTTTCAGGGCTGGGAGAGATAACAGAAGGGCTTGTGCCTCCCATCAGTCGGGGAATGGCTCCCCAGCAACCCTTAACTCAGACAAGTGGAGCGAGGCAGCCAGGCGGGGAGGCACATGCCAGCTGAGCTGCCTGCTCCAAATGGTGAGCACTGGGCAGGGCAGGGCAGAGCAGGGAAGGACTCGGGGGCTGATCCCTCACATAGGAAGGTGAGCACACCCGTGATTTCCCACATCTGGCATCAATTAGACAAGGTACTAACAGGCAAGAAGCCGGTAGGCTGAGGACCAGATGTTTGCTGTGATGAACGATTTTAGTGGCTCTTTAGGAACTTGTGTCGTGTGGATTTTAATCAATATCCATGAACAGTCAGCCCCCACCACCACCACCACCACCATGCCATCTCTGCAGATTCTACCTCTGTGCGCTCAACCACCAAGGATCAGAAGTGTTCGGCACCAAGTGTGTCTCTGCTGGGCATGCCTAGAATTGTTTTCTTGTCGTTATATCCCAGACTAGAGAGTGTAACAACCGTCCATGTAGCATTATGTCAAATTAAGTGGTATAAGGAACCCGGGGACAGGCTGAAGTGTCCTGGACTCTGTGTGGGTCTGTGGTCTGGAAAAGCTGTGTCTCGTATCCACAGGGGCCTGGAACCACCCGAAGTCCTGAGGAACCCAGATAACCACTTATCTCCATTATAGACGGAGAGGCTGAGGTGTCCAGAGAAAGAGCCAGGCACACTGGCCCAGACCTGTAATCCTAGCACTCAGGAGGCTGAGACAGGAGGATCAAGTGTTCTAAGCCAGCCTAGGCTACGTAGCAAGACCCTATTTCAGGAAATAAGAAAGAATAAAAAATTTGCCAAGGGCACACCGTCTTCAATGCTGTGGGATTTCTTCGGAGTTCCTTTCATGTGAGGATTTGGGAGGTGATGGGTTTGAAGTCACTGCATTTTTGTTTAACATTAGTGTGTGTGTGGGGGGGGGGGGGGTGTCAGAGGACAACTTTCAAGAGTCTTTTCTCTCCTACCACATGGGTCCCAAAGATTGGTCTCAGGTTGTCTGACTTGGGGACTAGGGCTCTTCCTCTTCCCCACTGAGATATCTCACCTGTCCTGTTTAGAGTAGGTAACGCCACTTCCTTCGGGAAGAGGTACAGTGTTTGCGCCCCCGCCCCCCGCCGACCCCTATAATCTGTAAGCTCCCCTGGGCTCCTGTGTCCCGCAGGTTCGTTCGTTATTTTTGTCACGCCCACTTTTCTTCACTGATGGCCTTCAGCTAAGTTCCTCCAGCTACCAGTGGCATCTCAGGGACAGTGGCACTGCCCGTGTGTCTCTTGTGTGGGACTGCTCTGTCACCAGGTGTGGGAAACACCACCACTGCTCACCCTGCTGTCCACTCAGGAACGGAATGGCTTTGGTGGCAATGTGTCAGCTGCAGACCACGCAGGAAGGGACGCACTTGACCCTTGACCCTGATGTCCTGGCCACACAGTTTATCCTTTGCACAATCAGTTTATGCATTGTGGTGACAGGCTGCACCGTGTAGCAGAGGGCATTTGTACATAAACCATGGCAGCTGAAGCCTGTGCTCTGTCTCCAGGACTTCTAGACCACAGTCAGGACAGGGCACGCAAATCACTTCTCCACTGTAGGCGTAGAACCTGGACCTGGCTCACAGGACCAGTCGGCTACACATCCTATCGGGGGATGTCAATCCAGCCCTGCTTCCTGGGGACTAGCATTGGCTTGTACATTGTCTCTGGCCTTTCTTGACCTGCCATAGTCTTAATCTGCTGCCACATTGTTGTGTCCCAGCCCCAGCCCCCAGCCCCCAGCCCCCTCCCTCGGGTACCATCCCAGCCACTACCACTCTGAGAGTACAAGTTTCCCGGCCCCAGCTCCGATCTGGGCTGCAATCCTCCTCTTGGCTCGCGCTCCAGCTCTCTCTCTTGGCTGCGACTCCCAGCCCCCGGCCCACGCTAATCTGCTTCTCCCACCTCTACTGGTGCCGGAATAACCATTTTAAAAACGGCCCTGGGGAAATCTAATCAAATGAGAGCGAAATCTAATTTGGCACTAAAAGCCTCCGACTGAAGCCCTGATTTCTGGAGCTTCATGGAGCCTGGATAATAAGGTCTTTCTGGGTTTCGCAAGGGTCCAGGACTGGAAAGAAGGAAGGGTGAGAGGATAATGATAGGAACTGTGATGTTCCTGGTACAGAGGATGGACAGGGAAGAGCACGGCCCCCTCATCCCACTCGCCTGGCCAAGCCCCGGTGGCTGTGAGCATTTGGAGCACACCAGCATCACAAAGACCTTGGCCTTCATCTTTGGGGATCCCCAAGCCGGGAGAGCTGGGGGGAAAGCAGTGCCGCTGTGGGATTCAGCCACCTTTCTCTGGTTCTCACTCATCTGCCCAGTCAGGAGCTGTTTCCTACTTCCTGAGCAAGCCGTGGTCCTGAGGTCTTTGGGGGGCATGGCAATGCTGTCAATGTGTCCCAGGACACCATCCATGAAATACAACATCTGGCAGGTATGGATGCTGGAAGGCTCTGGCCACTTTGCTGGTCACTGTAGCTTCCAGGAGCCAGCAAATCGAGCCCCTTTTCCCTCCCACTCTTCTACCTTGGGTTCCCCAAATGTCCCGAGCTTGCTCCTATCACAGGACTTTGTACCTTGCAGTTCCCCCTGCCTGGCACAGTGTCTCTTAGCTTGCCACACTGCAAGTGGATAATCCTGTCAAGCCTCCACACACACACACACACCCGTGGTCCGCTTGCCTAGCTAGGCTACACGACCCTATAGTTACACAACTTTCCAAAACAGCGACACCTGCTGGGAGTGTTCAAACACATGAGCCTGCGGGGCACATTTTAGACTCTAACCATACCACCACCTCAGGAAGCGCAGGCTGTAGGTGACCAACCAGTCCTTTACATGACAAAAGGTTGTTGAATGAATCTGAAGCCATACGTGCCCTGGGGCTGTTACCCCAAATTCACCAATTCTGTTTGCTGTCATTGTGGTTTTGATTGATAACTGGCTCTCTTTCTTTCTTTTTTTTTTTTTTTTTCACTCTTTGCACTTCAGTGGCTTCCAGAGGAAACTTTTCCATCCCTGTACATATATACTTTTTTCATTTTATTTTTATTTGTAATATATTTCTAAATTTTATTTACATATATAATATGTGTTTGTGGGAGTGGGTGCCACATGTGTGCAATTGCCCTCCATGGCCAGAAGAGGGCACCAGATATCCTGGAGCTGAAGTTAACATGCAGTTGTGAGCTTGGGGACTGGAGACTAAACCTGGGTCTTCTGGAAGAGGAGCACGCTCTCACTACCTAGCATCTCTCCACACATACCCCAGTGTTCCAGGACTGGGGTGGGGTGGGGGTAGGAGGCTATCTTACCTTCTTCATTGTTGAAGTTCTGAGCCAGTACAGGAAGAACCGTAACTGATGGGAGCCAACCTGGGTCTGGTAAAGGTAACGTGGAAAGTCTTCTTCCTGATGACATTTGAGCTTCCAAGCCTTGTTCCAAGCTCCAGCTGAAGTACCTCCCAACCCCCGCACGCACATGCTAAAAAATGCCTTCTTAAAACAGCACCCACCCACAGCTTTCTCTATCTCAAGGATAAGCCAGAAAAAGGGTTGGGCTCCCGAGTTCCCAATTTATCCCTTCAAACCCTCAAGTTGTCTGGGCTAGTGGTCAGCAAACTATGGTCCATGGACTATATCCGGCCCTCCATCTGTTCTTATAAATAAAAGTTTATTGGGACACAGCCACATCCATTTGCTGATGTCTTTTCTGCCCCTGTTTTCTACAAGGGTACCTGCCACAGAGGTGGTCTAGCCTGGGGATGGACCCTCTGGGCCCTACTGTATGTGGATTCTCAAGCAGGAGGGGCAATGGGGAGCAAAGAGGTAGGCGTGTTGTGGAGTAGATCATGAAGGCAGAATCAGCTGCATCGAGGAGTGAGGACCCTGGAACACTGAGGACGTTGATTAGATCTGGCCTGAGGCAGCCCTGATCTCCTCGGGCCTTTTCAGCTCTCAGAGTATGGTTCCAAAGGACCCAGAGATGCTCCAGGGCTGCTGGGTGATGGTGGAGTTTTTAAATAAGGTCACAGTTTCTCCTCTTGGGCACCACTGACATTTTGTTCTGGAAGGTTCTTTGTGGCCAGGAGGCTGCCCTGGGTGTTGGAGGGGGGTAGCCATCTAGCAGCCCCTAGAGTCATCCATCATAACACTAGAAGTACCACCCTCTGAGCTACCAGGACCATCTGGGAGACACGGGCAGCCTGGATGGAAGGTCCACTTGGAGAACTAAGCATGCACAACAGGGCGTCCTGACCTTCATCCTGGACCACTCTAGCAGGACCTTGCCGTGCTCCGTGGGAAGGGAAAGACTGGCTTCTTGTTCTTTCAGAGAGCTGTGGGATCTGCTTGCCCCTGAGGACCTGGTCACTCCAGTCACCCAGCCAGAAACACCACACACACACACACACACACACACACACACACACACACACGCACACACACACACACACTCATACACACACTCATACACACACACCCTAACCAGGTTCTGTCTGATCATCTCTCTGCCTTCCCATGGAAGGATTCTTCTTCCTGTTTTCCCTTATCTCTGGTGCCTCGATTCTTGCAAGCAGTATTTCCTCTGCATCTCTCAGGAGCAGCCGCCCCTGGCCCTGCACTACTGAGGAGTCCTCGGCAGATACATCTCCTTTGTCCTGTACCTGAGGAACTCTAGAATCCCAAGCTCCAAGGACATGGTTCTCTCCACCAGCCCCCTGCCAGGTCTCCAAGGATCCCACTTTGTCGCAGCTGCTATCTCCTGAGGCAGCAGGCTGCCCCCGCTCTGTTCTCAAAGGTCCACCATGGAGGCCCCACACTGTCCTCTGGACCCACAGGAGCCCAGCCCCTCCTGCCTTCTCCGATAAGCATCCCTTCCATACCTCCCTCATCCTGAGTGTTACACCGGCACCCACAGGCACGCCCTGCCACGGGGCGTGTCCCCTATCAGTGTGCTCTTGAGTTCTCCTCCCTTCCCACCTCAGACAGTCAAGGTCCTGTGCTGGCCTCAGTCATGGCGGAGTGACTCGGGACCTCAGGGTCCCTGTCTGGAAATAGGGGACTCGGGTGTGACCTCTGTGCCAAACAGTCTGTCCCCTCGTCCTCGGGGAGAAGCTCCGCATCTCCCCGCTTCCTGATGAAGTTCGGAGCAGTGTGCTTTTGTTAACCACAGGCATCGTTGTTGACAAGTGTGACAGAGAACTACACAGTGGCCAGATGGCCACACCACAAAAGCCACCAGTGGGCCTCTGTGTGTCTGCAAGAAATAAAGTGGGACCGTGGTGCTAAACACCCCCAGGCCGCCCCCCAACCTCCTCCCCTCCCTGCACCCAGCACTGACCAGCACTGCGGATTTCTGCTGCCCAGATTTTGAATTTCATTAAATCACATCTTTTTTTAATTTATTTATTTTTATTTTATGTGCATTGATGTTTTGCCTGCATGCATGTCTGTGTGAGGATGCCAGAGACCCTGGAACTAGAGTTACAGACAGTTGTGAGCTGCCATGTGGGTGCTGGGAATTGAACCCAGATCCTTTGGAAGAACAGCCAATGCCCTTAACCACTGAGCCATCTCTCCATCTCTCCAGCCCCTAAATTACATCTTTTAAAAAATATCACTGGAGCTGGGTGATGGTGGTGCACGCCTTTAATCCCAGCACTCGGGAGGCAGAGGCAGACGGATCTCTGTGAGTTCGAGGCCAGCCTGGTCTGCAGAGCAAGATCCAGGACAGGCACCAAAACTACACAGAGAAACCTGTCTCGAAAACACACCCCCCCCAAAAAAAATCACTGGAATTGGTATTTTTAATTTTATTTTTTAAATTGTGTGGAGGGGGGGTGAATGATTGAGATTCCTGTACTGGAAGATGGCATTGGGTCCCTGCAGCTTCAGTTTCCCAACCATTGCCCAGTGTAGATGATAGGAACCAAACTTGGCTTCTCTGCAAGAACAGTATGTGCCCTTAACCTCTGAGCCGTCTCCAGCCCTGTGAAGATTCTCCCAATGGATTTCCACCTGGTCTGTCTCTCATACTGTTAGCATGTGCCCACACTCTTGGATGTAGGGCAAGCCTGTGCCATTTTCTATTACATGCATTCCAGAGTTTCATGACACATCTTCCCCCTAGTGAACTTTTTGTTTCTGTTTGCCTTCTGAGTGTGCTGCTGTCACCATATCCTGGGTGGCTCTTGATGAATATGGGCATGCTTTGCTATGGCGTAAATATTCAGATTGCTGGGTCAGAGCCCACGTTCAAGTTCGGCAGACAGTGCCAAAGAGATTCCAAAGTGTTGGGCCAGTTGGCACACCCCAGCTATCTGCAAGAACGCCAGTTGGTCCCCACCCCCACCAAAGTTTGGGGTACTGTCACCTTTTCTGGGACCATGGAAGATGGACTCCAGAACATCCATAGGCCTGAACAAGGGGTACCTAGTCACTGTTGTACCGCTGTGAGGAGACACCATGACCAAGGCAGCTCTTACAAAGGAAAGCATTTAATTAGGGGCCCCCGTACAGTGTCAGAGGAGAGTCCATTATCATCATGGTGGGGAGCATGGCGGCAGGCAGGCAGGCATGGTGCTGGAGGAGGAGCTGAGAGTCCTACATCCTGATTCAGCGGCAGCAGGCAGACAGGGTGAGACGAGGTCTAGCGTGGGCTTTTGAAAGCTCAAAGCCCCCTTCCAGCGACACACCTCCTCCAACCAGGGCACACCTCCTCCAACCAGGGCACACCTCCTCCAACCAGGGCACACCTCCTCCAACCAGGGCACACCTCTCCCAACAAGGACACACCTTCTAATCTTTGCAAACAGTTCACCAACTGGGAGACCAAACATGCAAATATGAGAGCCTGTGGCAGCCATCTCTCGTAAACCACCACAGAGGAGACGAGACTCGTACTTCTCACTGACCTGCAGCAGAAACGACCTGTTTGCTCCCACCATGCTCACAGGCCACAAACCAGAATCCAGGACTTTGTCTTCCATAGAAATCACTGACATTTTAAGCAGGATGTGGTGGTTCGTAGCTGTAATCCTAGTCCTCAAGAGGTTGAGGCAGGAGGATTGCCATGAGTTTGAAGCTGGTGTGGTCTACATAGTTCCAGGATAGCTTGGGCCACAGTATTAGTCCTTGTCAGGAGAAAAGGAGGTGAGGGTGGGCAGGGGAAGGAGGGGCCACTGCCATCTGAGCCCTGCTACAGTCGTTACAGAGATCACAGAACCAAATACTTCCACTCACCACTACTTAGAAATTATCACTCCTCGGCAAGTTTTTGCTTTTGATATATTTCGTGTTTTTTATTATTTTTACTTAAAAATTATTTTAAAGTGTGTAAGTGCGTGTGTGTGTGTGTGTGTGTGTGTGTGTGTGTAGCATTACAGGCAATTGTAAGTCACCTGACATGGGTGCTGGACTTGAACTCGGATCTCAGGGAAAGCAGTGCATATTCTTAACCCGAGCCACCCCTCCATCCCCCTGCTCTTGATCCCTTATTTTTAAAGGACGTGTCATCTACTGTACATTATTTTAGTACTTCTATAGCCATACTTCAAAAGGCCTTGACTTTTCCCTGTAATCCTGCTATCCGTTTTACCTTGTACATGCAAATCTCTGTGAGAAGGGGCGCTGGGCCCCCCCTCTTGCCAAAGGGCAGGGGCCGTATTGGTCTCTGGCTGTGAGCAGTCATGTTTGTCAACTTCGTTCCGTGATGCCGAGGCCAAGTCTGGCTGCTCCCTCACGCCTCTGATCCCTGTTCCCTTCCAGCTTTCTTCGGAAAATACCTCAATGAGTACAACGGGTCCTACGTGCCTCCGGGCTGGAAGGAGTGGGTCGGACTGCTTAAAAACTCCCGATTTTATAATTACACGCTCTGCCGGAACGGCGTGAAGGAGAAGCACGGCTCCGACTATTCCACGGTAAGCTGTGCCCTCCCCAGGCCCGGCCGGGAGAGCCCTGCCCTTCGCTTGCCTCCTGGGGTTGGCGCGCGGGTTTTCCGTCTCTCTCAAATGCCACCTCCTCCGAGAGGCCCCATCACTGTTCCAGCCCGGTTTCTGGAGTCCGGGCTCCAACACTCAGGTGTGACATCAACAGCTCACTTCTCTGTGCCTCCATTTCTGCGTGGGGATTGTGACCGTGCCCACTCTCCGCAGTTACATGAGTAAACACAGACCCGTTCTTGGCGGGCTGTAAACACTCGCTGTGTTATCGTTATCTTTTCTGTCTGTCATGGAGGGGCACCAGTTGCTGCCCCGCCTGCCATGTTCCCTCCCCTCTCCTGCTCTAGTGTCCTCCGCCAAGTTCCATCTCTTAGTTTCCTTTCTGTTGCTGTGAAGAGACACCATGACCATGGCAACTCTTATAAAGGAAACATTTAATTGGGGTAACTTACAGTTTCAGAGGTTCAGTCCATTATCATCATGGTGTGACATGGTGGCCTGCAGGCAGACATGGTGCTGGAGAAGGAGCTGAGAGTCCTACATCTTGATCCACAGGCAACAGGAAGTGACTGAGACACTGGGCATGGCTTGAGCATTTATGAGACCTCAAAGCCTACTCCCACGGTGACACACTTCCTCCAACAAAGCCACACCTCCTATTAGTGCCACTCTGTATGAGCTTAAAGGAGCCAGTTACATTCAGACTACCACACTTGACGAAAGCAATGACCACATGCTGCTACTCATTTCCCCTCTCCACCTGCATGGTCCAGGATCCCAGCCAGGGGCTGGTGCCACCCACAGTGGGCCGGTTTTCCCACCTCCTGTAAAGCAATGGAGATAATCCCCTGCACGGACATGCTCAGGTCTGCCTCCCTGCTGATCCTAGATTCTATCAAAGTGATAATAAACACAACTGTCATATTCTGTGTATGGTCCTTGCTTATCCAATGTCCACCCTGCCATCAGCTCCACGAGGACAGTGATCAAGGCAGGTTCATAGCTCTGTGCCTGATGCCTAGCATGGTGTGTGGCACATAAGGAGCACCCAGTCTAAAATCCCCCAGTCCTCACCATTCTCTTGCCTCTCCCTCCCCCAGGATTACCTCACGGACCTCATCACCAACGACAGCGTGAGCTTCTTCCGCACATCCAAGAAGATGTACCCACACAGGCCCGTGCTCATGGTCATCAGCCACGCAGCTCCCCACGGCCCCGAGGACTCAGCCCCTCAGTACTCACGCCTCTTCCCCAATGCATCCCAGCACATGTAAGCCTCAGCCCCAGCGTGGCAGAAGTCACTGGGAAGTATGGGAGTGGGTGGGTCAGGGCTCAGCAATGGGACACCTGTGACGTAGCTAAGCCTTTCCTATAACTGTCCTGGTGAAAGAACCCAGACACTGCCACGGCAGCACTTGAGGGGCAGAAACAGGGTCAAGAGTGCAAGGCCAGCCTCAGCTACATAGACAGTGAGGCTAGGCTGGACCGCATGAGACCCTGTCTCAAAAAAAAAAAAAAAAAACAAAAATTAATAATAACAATAATAATAATAACCAAGAGCAGGGAATGGGGGAGCTGGGGAGATGGCTCAGTCAGTCGCCAGGACACACAAAGATCTCGGGGGTCCAGCTGTTTACCAGGTGTGGCTCTAAGGACACAGACCAGCCAGCCTGGCTCAGCCCAGGATGGTTTCTGGACTGGGAACCGTGTCCTCACACACATCCTCATACTCGCTGGATCTGCACCCCCAAGGCTCCCGTTGTGAGGCTCTGTGTTTATATCCTATCCTTCAGCCTGTCCGCTTCCTTCATGTGTCAAGTCACCTGACAGAAGGGGCTTGGGGAAGGAAGGATTTACTTCCGTCCCCAGTTTGAGGGTCCAGGCCGTCACATCGGGGAGCACCTGGCGGGCAGAGCAGGAGGCATCTGCAGTCGGGACAGAGATGAACTCTGGGGCTCAGCTTGCTTTCTCCTTTGTATTCAGTCCAGGACCCCAGGTTAAGGGATGGTGTTTCCCACATTCGGGAAGGTTCCTACCTCTTCAATTAAATCTCTCTGCAAAAAATTAACCACCCTCCCAGTTCCTAGGGACTCTCAACCCAGCCTAGGTGCCAACCGATACTTAGATCACAGTGTCCACAGTTCCACCAGCTGCTGGCCGTGGGTGGGCCTTTGATCTTCATGGTGACCCTGGTGTATCCGTCCTCTGTTGCCGTGTGACGGATGACTCCAGAGTTTAACCCGATTGAACAGCAGGCTCACAACACCCCATAGCCCGTCAGCGCGCTGAGGCCCGACCAGCTGCCTGGTTCTGGCTGTGTAGGCCTCTCTATAAGGCGGGTACAGGAAGCCAAAGAGAGGTCAGGAAGGAAGTCACCATCCTTTCTACCCGGACAGGGGACACATACCACCACGGTGCTGTCGGGGAAGCCTGCAGAGGCGTGTGAACACCACGAGGAGGGGCCGTTAGGGCCGCCTCTGATGCTGTCACACTTACTGTCCCCATTTTACAGACGAGGAAACACAAAACGGTAATGGGCACCTGAGGTCACCCAGCCACCACTGTGCGTCCCGTCTCAGCCCACCCCGCAACGTCCTCCCTCCAACTGGCTAGTACAGCTTTCTAGAAAGCTCTCTGGCTTTACTCTGCCTTAAGCTACCTCAGGCTCAGCAGTGACACCCAGCAGCCCTTGCTGTGACATTCTAGGGCAGCAAGGACAGGACAATTGGGCCTCCACCTGAATATCCAGGGTGTTTAATTTTCATTACAGTCAGAATGCACCAACCCTCCCCCTCCCCCGGCTCAGCTCTGGTGACTGACAGTGTGACGCACTCAGAGGAAAGACAGGGCTGCAGGGAGGAGCTGACAGGAGATAATGAGCTGCATTTGGGGGACAGCGGCTGCATTTGGGGGGGACAGCGGCTGCATTTGGGGGACAGCAGGCCTGAGTGCACGGTACAGCCGCTGTATAAATCTGCCTGCCTGCTCAGCCCCCTGCGCCCACTGCCCTCTTCCCTGGGTGGTGGTGGGGGAGGGGGCGACAGCACTCTCTCCTGGGCCGGCTGCCTGCCAGCCAGGGTGTGTGATGTTTGACATTGCCTGCTCCTGGACTGTCCCTTTGAAGTGAGATGACAGACTCTGACAATGGGTGGCAGCCCCCAGCTGCTTGCCTAGAACAGCACTCACTCCACCTCGGTGGCTCTGGGAGGCTCTTGTCCCTGGAAGACAGTGGCTCCCAAACAGCTTCTCAGGAGGGTGTTTGTAATGGGAACGGAGCGGCGAGGAGAGGGCAGGGTTCTGCATGGGTGGCAGGAGTGTAGAGCCTCCAAGTGGGCATCCCCCCACTCAGCAAGCCTGCCCATCCCTGCTCCCGGAGCAGACCTTTGGGTCTGTGACAGGCATCCCTGAGCCAGTGCCGGCTCCTGGTCACTCCTCTCCACACCCCTCAGGGCCCCACTCTCCCACTGTGCCACACACCTGCAGACACTGCAATATAGACACTGAGGAACGCGGGCCACACGGAACATGCATGCAGGCGCACATGCATGTTCAGACACATGCATGGACATACACAGATACATGCACACAAGTACACAGAGACTCACCATACACATGCAGACACACACAACAGGCACAAAAGAACTCACACAGAGACAACCATGGGTAAACACATTCAGATACACACCACACACACACACACACATTCACATTTGCACAGGCACATACACGCAAACACACACACACACACACACACACGACTAGGTGAACACACAGGTACATAAGCTCCCAGACCTGCACAGACACCTGTCAGCCCTCGGCATGTCTTCTAACATGTGACATCTGAGGACAAGCCCCGGTGCCGAGCCTCCCTTCCCAAGACCTGTGAAGACGGGGTCTATGCTGACAGACTGGAGTGGCAGGGTCACAGTCTGCTGACTCCATACAGCCTCCCAAAGTGAAAGTGTGATGGAAGGCACTCCCCGGCTCCCAGTGGCCACCTGCACCACCCTCCAGGCAAGACGGTCCCAGATAGGACAGATGCCAACCTGACAGGGACAGCCACTGTGTCCTGGAGTCTAAGCCTGGGTGGCAGGGAGTGACTTCTGCACACTCTGGCTGACAGTGTGGCTCTGCCACTGCCCCGGCAGCCCCTTCTGGCTCCCTGAGACGAGGAGGTTTGTTTCCAAGAATGTTCTACATGGAGGTCATGCCCTGGACCAGCCGTGTGGGACACGGGCATTTCTCATAATCAGAGAACGCGTGGGCTGGGAAGGATTTAGCGGCGGGAGGCTGGGGGGGGGGGGGGGGCGGCTGGGGGCCTAGCTTCCTCGGAGGCACATAGTAGCATCCCATCTGCTGCAAGCTACCATGGTGCCATCTCGTAGAAGACCCTTTGATGTGTGACGGAGGGCTGGGGTCCCCAGGCGGGGGCCAGCCCTGTGCCAGGGAGAGAGAGCATTGGCTGTTCTGACAAGACCTGCCCCTCCCTCCTCCTCACATCCCCACCCCCACCCCTCTCTGAGAAGCCTGTCTCAAGCAAGGAGACAGCTCTCAGCCATGTATTTTCAGCTTGCTAGGGTAGGGATGGGATCTGAGGGGACCAGTTGCTCATGTTTTGAGACCCAGAGGACAGTAGAGTGAAGCCCTCTTCCTGTGGGGTTAGCTTTTGGTTTTACAGTTGTTTGTGGGTTTTTTGTTTGTTTGTTTGTTTGTTTTGTTTGGGTTTTTTTGTTTGTTTGTTTGTTTGTTTCCCAGAGAGGGTCTTACTATGTCCAAGCAAGCCTTGAACTCATGATCTTCCTGGCTTAGTTTAAAGGCAACTCAAACCTCAACTGGAAGGATAATCGTGACAAAGAATCAAAAGTATGGTATGTCTCACGTACCATCTGTGGACTTACAGGCGACATCCTCGGAGTGTGGACCCCGCACGCGTAACTGTGACGTGCTGGATTTTTACATCTGTTTCTTGCCGCTTTCTCACACCAAGGTCGAATGTGAAAGGCTCCCATATCTGTGGCCCTCCCTTCACTAGTCTGGTAGCCATTTGTGTTCCCCGGGGCTAAGAAATAAGCTCCACGTGCCATGCAGGGATGGGAACTTAGCATCAAGTTCTGGGCCTGAGAAGGCTCTGAACTGGAGCCTCTTTTAAAGGGTTGATGAATGAATTCTAGAAAGTTCTTAAAGAAGGGCTCATGCCAAGCTGAGAGGTGACAGACTGGCTTGGGGACTTAAGTTGATTGACTGCCCCGCCACCCCTAAAGGTTGTCTCCCTCCCGTTCACTCCTTACGTCAGGAGGAGTTCCCGGTGCTGTTTAGTGGGCTCCCGGGTGCCAGTGACCACCTGCCCCTGACTGGAGCAAACTGCCCAGGGCACAGGGTCGCCCCTGCTCCGAGGCACTTACCTTGACTGCCTGTGTTTGCCACCAGCACCCCGAGTTACAACTACGCCCCCAACCCAGACAAGCACTGGATCATGCGCTACACGGGACCCATGAAGCCCATTCACATGGAATTCACCAACATGTTACAGCGTAAACGCCTGCAAACCCTCATGTCTGTGGACGACTCCATGGAGACGGTAGGCCCTGCCCCGCGGCCCGCCCTGCCCCTCGGCCCGACCCCCCAACCGGCCTCTGCCCTAACCTGAAAACCTAAATCAGAGGTTTTGACTGGGCCTGGGAAAGGGAAAGCAATCCAGAGGGAGGCCTCTGCCTCCTGAAATCTTCCCATGGGCCTGTGCTGCGTGATGGAACCGCGTGTAGCCTACTGCTTTTATTTATTTGTTTGTTTGTTTGTTTGTTTGTTTGTTTATTGGAATAGGGTCTCATTCTGTATAGCCAGGCTGGCCTAAAACTCAATAAGCAGCTAAACTGGTCTCTAACCCATGGTAAGCCTCCTGAGTTCTGGAATTACAAACAGAAGCCGCCGTGCCCGGCTGCTACAGTTTCTTTAAAAAAAAAGAAAGAAAGGAAAACAAAACACTTACATTTTCAGTAGCTTTACTGAGCTATAACTCACACACCATGCAGTTCCCCCAGCTGAAGTGCACAGCGCAATGGGTATTTCATTTTGCTTGGTTTTTAAGACAGAGTCTCATGTAGTCCAGAATGGCCTGGCACTCACCATATAACTGAGGATGACCTTGAACTCCTGACCCTCCTGTCTCTGCCTCCCAAGCGCTGGGATTGCAGGTGTGAACTGCCTGGTTCATGTGCTGCTGGGGACTGAACTCAGAGCCTGTGCATGCCAGCCAAGCGCTCTATCCAACTGAGCCATGTCCACAGCCCTCCCGGATTTACACCGAGTTGTAGAACCATGACCACTGTCAATCTTGAACAGTTTCATCATCTTCTACCTCAGGGGGAATCAGCCTTCGCTTAGCCATCACCCCCAAGTCTCAGCAGGCACTAAGCTCTCTGTTACTCTGGATGCAAATGGATCATACAAAATACAACCTTTATTGAACCTTTATTGGCGGGCAGGGGGTGCACACATTTAATCCCAGAACTCAGGAAGCAGAGGCAGGAGGATCTCTGAGTTCAAGGGCAGCCTGGTCTACAGAGCAAGTTCCAGGACAGCCAAGGATACACAGAGAAACCCTGTCTCGAAAAACAAACAAACAAATATATATATCCCATCCATCCATCCTTTAGGGACTGGCTTTTTGTCCCCAAGGCTTACCCATAGTGAAGCATGTGTCAGAATCCCCAGGACCCACAGAATAGAGAGTTCTGACTCTCAAAAGTTCTCCTTTGACTTCCACACACACACTAGAATGTGCTTGTACACATCCACTCACACACATCACACACACACACCTTTTTTTGTATTGAATCATGCTCCATTGTGTGGGTTAACAGCTCACACACTAGGGATCCAGAGCTATCTAAATTTAAATTAACTAAAATACTGTAAAATTTAGATACCATTCCTTGGTCACACCAGACATAGTTCATGTACTCCATAGCCACACTGGGCAGCACAGACCTTCACACGGCCACCATCACTGAAAGTTCTGTGCAACAGCTCTGTTTCGGGTCACAAACTCCTGCCCTGGTCACATCTAGCCTCATTCACTCACTCATTCATTCATTCATTCATTCATTCATTCATCCAGTGTCATTTATTGAGGCTCAGTGCAAGTGGGACCCAGCTGCCAGGGAACAAACTAGCAAGACCCCATGTACAGCAAGTCTTCCACCCTGGGGCGCTTCCTTTGTAGTGTGAGGGCAGTCCACAGAGGAGGGGACATGGATAAGTGTGAGAAACAGTCCCGGGGCCCTGCAGAGAAGTAGATTTGCCCCAAGGCGTGGAGGGAGACTAGGAGGTGGGGGGACGGTAAGACTGGAGGCCTCCAGTCCTCCCCCCCCCCCAGCACTGGGCCAGACGCCTCACCTCTAGCCTCTGCTGCAGATTTATGACATGCTGGTGGAGACCGGCGAGTTGGATAACACTTACATCGTGTACACCGCTGACCATGGCTACCACATTGGCCAGTTTGGCCTGGTGAAGGGCAAGTCCATGCCCTATGAGTTCGACATCAGGGTCCCGTTCTATGTGAGGGGCCCCAACGTGGAGGCTGGTTCTCTGTAAGTACGTCACTTACACCCATATCCCGGTCCCAGGCTCACAGGGAGACCTTGGGTTCTGCTTGGCTCCGAAGCTCAGCCCAAGTCCAAGCCACATACCCCCAGGCTCACAGCTCACCCTGTCACTGTGGTCACCCAGAGTGGACTCCAGGGAGTTTTATAACCTTCTTCTGAGGCAGAAGCCAGGAGCGATGAGCTCCTGTGAAAAACAGCAAGGTGGGGTTTTGTGCAGGAAATACCGGAGGCTGGGGGTTGCGTGGGAAATCGCTTTGATCTTCACCCCAGCTGGGCAGTCACTGCTCTGGGGAGAAACCTCGGACTTGAGCAGAGAACCATGATCAGGTGACATCGGCTGAGCCTGTCCCCAGAGAGCAAGCGATCTGCCTCCTGCCCTTTCCTTTCCTCAAGGACCACCTGGGCCACAGGCCTCAGCCATGGTCCTTGCCTTCACCTTGGAGGTGGCAACCTGAAGCAGAAATGCCAGCGGGGGCAGAGATGAAGGAAGGGTTGGAGATCATGGTGGCCTTGTCCCTGTAGCAGCTGAGGTATGGGGGGACATCAAGGCTCAACCAGGATATGCAAAGGCCTGGAGCCCGCACAACAGACCTCAGCACACCTTCAAAGCCAGCCAGGAGACACAAAAGAAAACTCCAGGACGACAGGGCAGAGCATCTGTCCTCACACCAGCGGAGTGTCAAACCCCGCTAGCTAGCCATGGGCTGGGCAATCACTAAGATGTGATCCCAGGAATGAGGTCCCCTTGCTAAGAGCTAAAAGTGGAGATCAGTGTCACTCGGCTGTCTGGAGGAAGATCACTCTGGGTAAAGGATGGCAAGGGCTTAGGCGCCAGACTTGGCACGCCCAGCCAGCAAGAATCCACAAGAGGGTGGACATTTACCCTAGCGGCACAGGGGGTTAGCCTTAGGGCAGAAAACCTTGTCAGCTCAGCACCTTGGTAAACAAAGGTGGATCCAGCTGAAACCGGCCTCCATGATGGCAGGATGGGAGCTTTCCTCCCCTGCAGATGTTCCTCCCTCTTATCTCCAGCTGCCTCTGACCCACGCTAAGCTATCATCCAGGTGGCCAAGTTTCCACTCCCCCTGTCCCCCAGGAACCCTCACATCGTCCTCAACATTGACCTGGCCCCCACCATCCTGGATATCGCTGGACTGGACATCCCTGCAGACATGGATGGGAAGTCCATCCTCAAGCTACTGGACTCAGAGCGGCCAGTGAACCGGTGAGAAGGGAGCAGAACAGACCCAGGGAAGGAGGGCTCCCTAGGGAACTGGGAAGGCCACTAGCATCAGGAACTAAGGATCTAGGTGTCCCACGCTAACCCACGAGATAACAAAGGACCCACCCTCTCTGGAATTCTAGCCTCCCACCCGGGACTGAGGACCCTTCCAAAGCTAAAATGGTGGAAAGCCTGAAGTAACAGTAGCAACAGAGTATCACGGGGGCAGGGGGGCTGTGTTGGGTGCCGGGGGCTTCCAGCATGGTCCCCAGCAAAGGGGACTTACATTATCTGAGTCCTAGAGAGGTAAGATGATAACCAAGAATTCAGACTGTTGGTCACGATGGCTTTCATGGCCCTGGTGATGGGTGGTGTGACTGACACATTCCAGGTGTCCTGAGCAGCAGAAGGGAGCAGCAGAGAACAGGAAATTAGGTGGGAGGGAAGATGGGTTGCCATAGGGACCAGAAAGGCAGGAGCGACCTCTGGTGGTCAATACTGAAACTTCCCACTGGCTAACAGGTCTCCATGCTTAGGGTCATCCTGGGGAATGCTGTCTCTTACACACACACACACACACACACACACACACACACACACTTCCAGTGTCCCACTGGTACTCACAATGACTGCCACCACCCTGGGGTCTGGGGCACCTGTGGACAGGACTGGAGCAGCTTGTTTTCTAGGTTCCACTTGAAAAAGAAGCTGAGGGTCTGGCGAGACTCGTTCCTGGTGGAGAGAGGGTGAGTGCCGGGCAGGGAGGCCCCTGCTGGGAGCTCCTGCAGCCACCAGGCTGAAGGAGGCTGTGCTGGTGACTAGGTGACTTGGGCTATGTGTCCAAAGCCCCAGTGATGATTGGGTGACTGATGCAGAATTCTAATCTGAAGGCCACATGTCCCCCTTGAACATATTTAGCAGAGGCTGCACAGTGTATTCATTGCTTGTTGATTCCAACTCAAGCCATCTGGAATGAAGAGCGCCTACAGACTTCCCATTAAAACCTAGGTGTGTGGCTGGAGAGGTGGCTCAGCCGTTCAGAATGCTGGCTGCTCTTCCAGAGGTCCTGGGTTCAATTCCCAGCAACCACATGGTGGCTCACAACCATCCGTAATAGAATCTGATGCCCTCTTCTGGCCTGCAGGTATACATGCAGAGCACTCATACAGAAAATATAAATAAATAAATAAATAAATAAATAAATAAATAAATAAATAAATAAATAAAAACCTTAAAGCCCAGGTGCTCTCCAGTAGGTCTCCACACAGCTGAGTGGGGGCCGCAGCCTAGGCAAGCATCAGTCATCCCAGGGATTCCCCCTAGTTAAATTAGCGCCCCATCTCCCTCAGCAAACTGCTCCACAAGAGGGAGGGTGACAGAGTGGATGCCCAGGAGGAGAACTTCCTGCCCAAGTACCAGCGCGTGAAGGACCTGTGTCAGCGCGCCGAGTACCAGACAGCATGCGAGCAGCTGGGCCAGGTGAGGAGGTGGCCCGCAGCCTCCGGGGTGCGCTCCCTTGGTTACATGGGAGGCTTTGGTCCCTGTCAGAGTCACGGTGTCCTCTGGGTGTGTGGCCTTGCGCTCCTCATGAGGGAAAGCACCAGTAGGCAGGCTCAGGTGGCGAACAGCGTTGCCTGACTTCTATGGTGTCCTCTGCGTGGCTCCTTCCATTTACAGGGAATTAGGTAATAGCTTTCAAGATGTCTTTTTTTAAAGAACATTGATTGCGAGAGAAACACTAAGAAAACGTGTAATCCATGTGGTATCCAGGAAAAGCAAGGCCTGGTGTCCAGAGAGCCCAGAGGAGGCTTTTCCCAGGTGGGCTGTGGGGAGGGGACAGTTCCCTGGGCCTCAGAGGGTAAGGAGACAGAAAGGAAGGAGTGAGGAGAGGGGCTGTGGGCCTGTAGATCGAGCAGAAGCGGGGCTCCCCCGGCCCACCTCAAGGGGTGTGAGGACAGCGGGGAGCTGTGACATGGTTGACCCTGGCTGCAAGTGAGCAGATTGGTGGGGAGAGGACAGGGTGAGCAAGACCTTGAGAGCCGTCCAGGTCACGGGGCTGAGTATCACAGTGCCGGTCCCCTCCCCCCAGCTGTGTGACCTGGGGCAAGGATCCCTACCTCTCTGTGCTTTCTCTGGAAGTGGAGCTCCTGACACACCTCCACGCTGTAGTTTGGGTTTCACTGAAGCGAGTACACACGGGGACTGGAAGAAAGCGTGAGGCTACGGGAGAGCCAAGTACTATCTTGGGTCCTAAAGATCAGGCCTCGGGAGGTTTGAAGTAGGAGTAAGATGACCCTGACAGAGGGCCGCTCGGCCACCATCGCTTTAGGGAGACACCAGGACTGTCGTCTTGCTGGCTGATCCAGCTCTGTGCGGACAGGAGAGAGGAGCAGGCACTGAGACGTGGCAAGGATATGGCCTTTGCCAGACTGAGCAAGGGCAGGAGGCGGGGAGGGAGGTGTGGCAAGCTAGAGGGCAGGAGCCCCGGTGCCTGACGCCCGGCCGGCCGTGTGTGTCCCCCAGAAGTGGCAGTGTGTGGAAGACGCTTCGGGGACGCTGAAGCTGCACAAGTGCAAGGGCCCCGTGCGGTTTGGTGGCGGCGGTGGCAGAGCCCTCTCCAACCTGGTGCCCAAGTACTACGGGCAGAGCGGCGAGGCCTGCAGCTGTGACGGCGGCGGCGGTGGCGGCGGGGACTACAAACTGGGCCTGGCCGGACGCCGCAAACTCTTTAAGAAAAGTAAGTATCACAGGCCTGGCCAAACTAGGCAGGCGGAGCAGGCAGGGCCCAGGCCGTGTGAACTTTCAAACAATTCCACAGACACTTGTCTCCAGGCCTACGTGTGTCCTAGGAACACAGCCAGACCTCTCAGGAGCCACCATTCAAGAGGGTGGTGGTGACAGGATGGGCCACGAGGAGGCCAGAAGTGTAGACAGGGACCAAGGCCACGCGCGCGCGCATGTGGGGCCAGCCCGACACTCTAGGCCTGGTGTCTCCTTCCGGATGGAACCCTGTGGTCTGGAGAGGGCAGAGATAAGGAGGTCAACTTAATGTTCTGAAGTCTCCCTCAAATGCCCATTCCAAAGGGGACAGAAGCAGACGGACAGTTGTGGCCCGACAAGAAGCCAGGTGCATGGACAGGCCTTAGCGTCAGAGGAGGCAGTGGTCAGGTCTGAGTGTGACGTGAGGGACAAGCCATCAGAACCATGCTGACAGTCTGCTTTCGGAGTCCACACCGGCAGACTCACCTGCTCCCCAAATCCACCTGTGATCCACAGGAGGAGGTTGGGGGACATCTTGCAGGAGTTCATTTTCTCCTTTTACCACTTGGGCTGAGGGGATGAAACTCAGATGTCGGCCCCAGGTGAAAGTATCTTGACCCGAAAAGCCATCTCACCAGCTCTCCTGAAACTGTCCAGTCACTGTTGCTCAGGCTGCCTGGTGTAACTACCTCCCCAGGACCCGGGCCCTACTTCCAGAGATAGATCTCCCAAGCCCACGCGTCAGGCAACACTGAGACTCATGCTTGGGGTCTCATCCCTGTCTCAGTTGAAGACCCATGGCCAGGAATACCTGGCGAGGCCCTCCCGGCCTCTCTAACCCGTCATCCCCTCTGCCGCCCACAGAGTACAAGGCCAGCTATGCCCGGAACCGTTCCGTTCGTTCTGTGGCCATCGAGGTGGACGGTGAGGTCTACCACGTAGGCTTGGATAACGTGCCCCAACCCCGGAACCTTACCAAGCGGCACTGGCCAGGGGCCCCAGAAGACCAGGACGACAAGGATGGTGGCAGCTTCAGTGGTACCGGGGGTCTTCCGGACTATTCCGCCCCCAATCCCATCAAAGTGACCCATCGGTGAGAGTCCAGGTGGGGGCAAAGGGGCAGGCCGGGCCCCTCTTCACCCCTCAGGGCCACTCACGACCCCTCCTTTTGAGCAGGTGCTACATCCTGGAGAACGACACGGTCCAGTGTGACTTGGACCTGTACAAGTCTCTGCAGGCTTGGAAAGACCACAAACTGCACATTGACCATGAGGTTCGGCCACTTGGGGGCAGCACAGTCTGGTGCCACAGGCTCTGGGGCAGCATCCATCAGGAGGGCAGGGAGACTGGCCGGGGGGAGAAGAGTGGTCCCCATCCCAGAACCCATGACCCCAGAACAGGAATCTGAGTCCTAGAACCTGACAGGTTGAACCCAGAGTCAGCTGGCTGAGGACAACAGTCTATTGTACTTTAGACACACAAGATGCTTCTGATGGAGTTCGCCCTCTCTAGCCTTGGAGGGCTCTGCTGGCTGTCCCTTGGGACAGTAGGACTCTGGTCCTTCAGGGGATCCTAGCTGAGGGAAAAGGGAAGCCCTCTTCCATGGGCAGAACCACAAATGTAGGCATGGCTGTGGACCCTTGCCATCCACCACTGTCCTGTGTTTCTAGCTCCTTCTGTCCCCTCCCTCAGATTGAAACCCTACAGAACAAAATTAAGAACCTGCGGGAAGTCAGAGGTCACCTGAAGAAGAAGCGGCCAGAAGAATGTGACTGCCATAAAATCAGGTGTGTGGGGAGGGGACCTGGGGGGGGAGAGCGGGAGGGGGGGGGGCAGAGCACAGGACCCACTCCATCCCTGCAGACCAGTCCTACAGACACACACTCCCCTCCCATTACTGGCCCCGTTCCTTGCTTTTGAATTGCATCTCCGCTTGTCAGGATGAAGGAGTCAGTGAGAACCCTCCCCATCTCCCCGTGGCTCACGGGCCGCCCCTCAGGTGGCCGGGCTCAGCTGCCATTGCAGCTCGACCAGGAGGCAGGGCCTTCCTCGCAAAGCCGGCTCAGGCAGGGACCCGCGCTGCTTACTGCTCCATCAGGGAACTGCTGGGCTGAGGGACTCGGGGTCCGTGCTAGTTCCGGCTGCCCCCGAGAACTTCCCCCATGGAAAGAAATGGATCCCTTCTGTAGTCACTGTTCAGTGTGGCAGTCAAGTAACACATATGACTGTGGAACAGGATGCCAGAATTGTGCTTTATTTATTTTTGGTTTTTCAAGATAGGGTTTCTCTGTGTAGCCCTAGCTGTCCTGGAACTCGCTCTGTAGATCAGGCTGGCCTCGAACTCGGCAATCTGCCTGCCTCGGACTCCAGAACGCTGGGATTAAAGGCGTGTGCCACCTCTGCCATCACCCACCCCCAGCAATTTTTTTTTTTTGAGAATTTTGCTTGATTTAAACTGGAGTAGGCACATGGTTCTGAACCTTAGCTGACTTAGACCTTGGAAAACTCAGGTTCCTGAGGTCCTCTTCTCAGCATTCAGTATGGGACAGGAGAGGCAGCAACCTCCTGAGGTCAAGGCTGAGAGACCTCCTGAGGCCAGGCCCAGCTTCCGGTCTACCTGGACCACGCATGGAGCTGGCATCCAGGAGAGTGTAGTCTCGTTACACAAGAGAATAGTGACAACATCAGTGACATGGGAGCCCAGGAACCCAGTGCATACCTGCCAGGGTGTCCTGCAAGGCTCTCACTCCTGGGTTGTTTGTTTGTTTGTTTGGGGGGGTGTGTTGCAGTTACCACACCCAACACAAAGGCCGCCTCAAGCACAAAGGCTCCAGTCTGCACCCCTTCAGGTAAGGGTCGGGATAAGCCACTGGGATATGGTGCGTGCGTGGCTCCCAAAGATGGCTACCTGCCTGTAGCTAAAACCAACAAGGAAAAGAAAGATGACCGGCCGGCTGGCCGGGCGGGTTTCCCCCGGGGAGGTGACATCTGTGCAGTCTTAGGAAGACCTCTGGAGTCCCCACTGTGGCTGGAGGCTGGCTATGGTGTTGTAGCCACACTAAGCCCTGGGAAGGAGGACACAGGCTGTGAGCAGGGACCCTAACCTTACTTTGCCCTTCCTGCTGCAGGGGCCTGAAGGAGGGCTCTGTGGCGCGACCACCAGGGTGGGCCACAGAGCTGGGTCCGAAGTGTGTGTGGTCCTCTGTGCCCCCAGGAAGGGTCTGCAGGAGAAGGACAAGGTATGGCTGTTGCGGGAGCAGAAACGCAAGAAGAAACTTCGAAAGCTGCTCAAGCGGCTGCAGAACAACGACACGTGCAGCATGCCGGGCCTCACGTGCTTTACCCACGACAACCACCACTGGCAGACCGCGCCTCTCTGGACGCGTGAGCGAGCGAGGGGGGGGGCAGGCAGGGAGCGGGTGGGGCGGCCGTGCATGAGCGAGCGGGGGGGGGGGGGGGGCAGGGAGCGGGGGGGGGGCGGCTGTGCATGAGCGAGCGGGGGGGGGGGAGGGCAGGCAGGGAGGGTGGGGCGGCTGTGCATGAGCGAGCGAGGGGGGGCAGGGAGCGGGGGGGGCGGCTGTGCATGAGCGAGCGGGGGGGGCCAGGTAGGGAGGGGGGACGGCTGTGCATGAGCGAGCGGGGAGGGGCAGGCAGGGAGGGGGCACGGGTGTGCATGAGCGAGCGGGGGGGGGGGGGTGTGCATGAGCGAGCGGGGGGGGGGGCAGGGAGGGAGGGGGGACGGCTGTGCATGAGCGAGGGGGGGGCAGGCAGGGAGGGGGGGACGGCTGTGCATGAGCGAGCGGGGGGGGGCAGGGAGGGAGGGGTGCGGCTGTGCATGAGCAGGGGGGCAGGGAGTGGGGGGTGGCGGCTGTGCATGAGCGAGCGGTGGGGGCAGGCAGGAAGGGGGGACGAGTGTGCATGAGCGAGCGGGGGCAGGCAGGGCGTGGGGGGCCTGTATACGGCCACCTACCTTCCCCAGGCTTCAGGGGGCCAAACTGCTGGACCCTGGAGGTGTCTTAGAAACCCGTGCCCGGTAGAAGCCTGTCACTTGGCATGTGAGAGGCTGGCTCAGGGACGCCGTCTGACAGACTCACTTCCCCGCGGGCACACTCAGGACGTACTTCCTTCTCACAGTGGGGCCCTTCTGTGCCTGCACCAGCGCCAACAACAACACATACTGGTGCTTGAGGACCATCAACGAGACCCACAACTTCCTCTTCTGTGAATTCGCAACCGGCTTCATAGAATACTTTGACCTCAGTACAGACCCTTACCAGGTATGGGTCCCACCAGAGAGATGGGGAGACGGAGTGTAGGGCACACAGGCACCACCAGATAGATATCCACACACACTTCTGCAGAAGGGCAGATACGTCCCACCAGGTCCCTAGGACGGGAAGAGTGAGTTCCAAGGCCACTTGGAGTCTGGGTAGTCAACATGTGTCTCCCTCCATTCCCTGTCTGTCTGATCTACGGTACAGCTTTTCCCTCTCAGGCACACACAAGGTTCAGCAGGCACTTCTGTGAACCGTTAGGGCAGTGGAGCCACAGGATCAGGCCATGTTCTGGACACGCTAGGCCGCACGGACAGTGCAGACCAGCAACACCAACACCTGGCCTGCACCCGAGGCAAGCTCTGTGCACTGTTTCCTTATTGTAAACAACCTCAACACAGATAGGATTGAAATGGCTCAGAGCCACACGAGATAAGCACAAGCCACAGGGCACCTGGGAACCAGAACTTTGCGCCTTAGCTGTTCCGGAGGGTGACCTCTGTAAGGTCTAACCATTCAACCACATTCAAAAAGCCTGAAGTGGCTTTGTGCATGCGATGTGACTTCAGTAGCCACACTGATAGGTTCAGCCCCTATTTTACCAACGAGAGTGGCAATGTCAGTCAGTGGTCATCAGTAGCTGCCACACTAGGCAAGGTCTCAACGCCCCTGAGCCACCTCTGTACCAAGTGGCCGCTTTCTCGTCAAGGGGAACAAAAGACACGAGGCTTAGAAGGTTCTTTCCCAGCTGTGCCAGACACCTCGTGGGCAGCTCCACAAGTTCAAGGTTAAGTACACGGGCATAGCTTGTCTTCGCCCGACTTTCTAGCCCCACTAAGCAGACCTGACAGGGAGGATCTGACCCGTCACCTAAGCACTCCACACTGTGGCCCACGCACAAAGTGGGGCTTGGGTATAGACAGTACCCTCTAGCACCTCCACTCCCAGCCCCCCCCCCCGAGTTCAGTGCCGTGGTTTGAAGAGGTGATGGAGGCAGGGGTCCCAGGACATTCCCTGTGAACAGCTACCGTTCCCCACCAGCTGATGAATGCAGTGAACACACTGGACAGGGACGTCCTCAACCAGCTGCATGTGCAGCTCATGGAGCTGAGAAGCTGTAAAGGATACAAGCAGTGCAACCCCCGGACCCGAAACATGGACCTGGGTGAGTAGGGGTCCCATTGCGGAACCTGCAGAGAAGAGCTTAGATCATGTCAGCCCCAAAAGTGAACCCAGAGTCACAGGGAAGGGTCCAATCAAGACAAATGATGGGGAAGGCTATAAACGCCTCTGGCTTTCACAGGACTGTGCTTCCCAAGAGCCTTTACAATCGATACAGAACACAAACTTCTTTCACACCCCTCTGTAGCTGGAGAGTTTTCCTGCCTTGCCCACTATCAGGACAAATCTCTGCCACCCGCCAGCCCCACAGCCGCTCAGACCCAACCAAGTAAACACAGAGACTTATTTTGCTTTCAAACTGTATGGCCGTGGCAGGCTTCTTGCTAACTGTTCCTTTATCTTAAATTAATCCATTTCTACAAATCTATACCTCGCCACGTGGCTGGTGGCTTATCGGCGTCTTCACAGGCTGCTGGTCATGGCGGCGGCTGCAGTGTCTCTGGTCATGGCAGCGGCTACAGCATCTCTGGTCATTGCGGCGGCTGCAGCAGTCCTTCTGCCCTCCTGTCCTTTTTATTTCTCCTCTCTGTTAGTCCCGCCTATCTTTCCTGCCTAGCCACAGCCGATCAGGTTTTATTTATTAACCAATCAGAACAACTTGACATACAGACCATCCCCCAGCACAGCCAAGTGCAGACCATCTCAAACACCTGCACTCAGGCCCATGGTCCTAATCATCCTCTATACGGACCTGCTGGGTAACGCCACAAGGAACCCAAGAAGGGCTCCCACAGGACATACAGATCATCCCACAGCACCCCTCCCCCACTTTGTTCATTATTTCCACAGAACGTAACCCTGTGAGTTAGGGAAGCAAACGTATGAGGTGGCATCCTGTTCAGAGCAAGGGTCCATACAGGGAAGCCTCTGGCTTCAATGGAGTGAGACAGGATCATGGGGGCTCTGTGACAGATCAGGGGTGAGCACTGTGAGGAAGCAGCAATCAACTGCTGAACGACCTCGGGCAGCTGTAGTGGGTGGAGCATAGACAAGCGTGTGGCTGGAGTGATGTGTGACGGGCAGGGTCAGCCAGCCAGCCATCCTATACAGGCCCTGTAGGCCACAGAGAAAAAAATTAGACTCTCATTGAGATGGTTTGGGGAGCCGATGGAAGCATTTAAGTTTGGGCAGTGAAAGTCAACATTTTTATATCAATGTAGAAGATGCGGCTGTAATTTCACTTTCACGTTTTACTAGTGCTACTTGCATGGAGCTTCTGATTTTTTTTTTTTTTTTTTTTTTTTTTTTTTGGTTTTGGTTTTTTTCGAGACAGGGTTTCTTTGTGTAGCTTTGCGCCTTTCCTGGGACTCACTTGGTAGACCAGGCTGGCCTTGAACTCACAGAGATCCACCTGGCTCTGCCTCCCGAGTGCTGGGATTAAAGGCGTGTGCCACCACCGCCCAGAAAGTCAACATTTTTAAAAAGACAGCGATTACCAAGTAGAGGGTGAAGCTGGATCTGGTAGACAGTGGCACATAAGTTATCCGTGAAGACTGAGAGATAATAAGGGACTTGAGGCGCAGCACTGAAGCCCTTACAACATGGTGGTGCTGAGGGGGAGGTAACAGAAAAGGAGGTGGCATAGGCTACTCCTGGGTTTGGGGGGGAAATCAGGATAAACCCAGCAGTTCTAAGTTCAAGGCACCAGCTGAATGTTCTAAGATGGAAACCACTAAGAAGATGTCTTGTGCTTGTGAGCCACAACCAAGTGTAGAGGGAACAGCCTCGGGACTCTTGGTCACCTGTTTGTCCTAAGATGCCTAGAGTTCCCATCGGACAAGTGGAGGAGACAGACCCATGGGGGCAGTCTGCTCTATGATGGGGGAGGGCCAGAGTGGCTCAGAGGAGTAACAGGAAACACCTGACTACTCTGTGATGGTGGTGCAATGTCATCTAAGTACTGTGCCAAGCACTGTGCCAAGTGATATGTGGGAACTCTCACAGCAGCCAATGAGGTGATGCTCTCCCCAGCTTAGAAGCGAGGAAGGCGAACCCACTGGCTGACTCCATGCTCATGCATTTAGTCACATCCCATATCCTCAGGAATTCAGAGTGCAACCATAGGGAGGCCTTCACCGACCCACAGCCAGTGATTTTGTGTGGCACTAGTACCCACCCTGTGCCTGCTTCCCCACAAAGGCCATTGTGAGTGAAGGCTCATGCATGCATACTATGGCTAACTGGGGTCAGCAGGGGTGGGGGAAATCTATAAGGTCATCTAGCATACCAAAGAGGTCATCATCGTTCACCCACTCTATGTGAGCAAGAAACACTGCAGACAGCTTGGCCATGGCACTATGACAAGCCAAAGGTGTTTAGCGGTCACAAAGCTTGTACCATTTCACCTCAAACTGTTCCTGTTCTGTTCATCTCTCACTTAGGACTTAAAGATGGAGGAAGCTATGAGCAATACAGGTATTTGGTTTTGTTACTTCAGTTCGGGCTAAGTTCCCCCATCTTGACCTCAGACACCATCTTTGCACAGTTCCTGGGGGAGTTGGGAGGAGACAACACAATCTCTTGGTGATGGTTAACACACACATCTTCCTTTTGGCACATCCCTTTAGGCAGTTTCAGCGTCGAAAATGGCCAGAAATGAAGAGACCTTCTTCCAAATCACTGTGAGTTGAAGAACCAGTTTGCAGACAAGTAGAGCTGGTTCTCTCTTGCCAATTTCAGGTTTTGCTGCTTGTTGTTGTCTTTTTTTTTCCCTCCAGTACCAGGGGTTGAAGCCAGCAATCATTCATGCTAGGCAAAAGTTCTCCCACCAAGCCTTGTTTCCTCTGGGGCTGTTCCCATGCTGAGAGGGGAGCAAAGTAATAGCTGTTTTTTCTATAATACATTTCGTAACTTCAAATTAATAGCTAACCCTAATTGATTGCTGTTCTCTAATAATCCGTGAGCTTGAGCTATGGCAGTGTTGAGGATTGGGGTAAGGACTGCAGTCGACAGGCACCTTGAAGGCTGTGGCTGCAATGTATATCCTTCTCAGCAGAATGGCTGTCACAGGCCATGTGGAGACTGCAGCAGCCCACAGTTCACCTTGAGTCTAGAGGCAGCCAGTTTGTTCCCTAAGGGGTACAATACAGCTTGCCGGATTCTGTCAAAAATGCAAATGTGTGCAAATTCACCTTAAAACTGACAGTTCAAGCCGGGCGGTGGTGGCGCACGCCTTTAATCCCAGCACTCGGGAGGCAGAGGCAGGCGGATCTCTGTGAGTTCGAGGCCAGCCTGGTCTACAAAGCGAGTTCCAGGAAAGGCGCAAAGCTACACAGAGAAACTGTCTTGAAAAACCAAAACAAAACTGACAGTTCATCTGTCCACTCCCCTCTCTGTAGTGACCCACCCTGGCCACCATCCCTCTTCATGCATGTGAATTCTGTGGCTTTTTGAGGACAGTAATGGGCCAGCTTTCAGAACATGCATCTCAGATCCTTAGGCACAATTCTACCTAGACCCTTAAAAGGGGCCACTGAGTCGATAAATGAGCGATTATGAGACAACTGGGTGGAGCAATTCTCCCCCTCATGGCCTAATGCTCATCAGCCACACCCTTAAACCAAAGCTTTGCAGTGTAGGGCTGATTTAAAAGTCTGAATAGCACTGTTTTATTCTGCAGGGGACAGCTTTGGGAAGGCTGGGAAGGTTAAGCGGCCCTGGAGAGGACCCTCCAAAACCAGAGGCCGTGTGTGGCTGCCCAGGCCATGCAAAAACCACGATTCCCAGTGCTGGAACTGGGAGGCCTGACAGGAGGCAGGGCCTGCTCTTGGGACACGAAATCCTTGAGGACAGCACCCAGACTTCCCCGGGCCCATTTTTTGCCCCGCTTTGCTTTGGATCGGAACCTCACCAGCTGCACAGAACGACTTCTCACCCCTGGAGTCTCTGCCAGCCCGCTGAGGTTCAGAAGGACCAACAGAACTGATTTCCATGGATTTCTTCCAGGGATGGAAGTTGCTGGGATTTTGTTTGTTTAAGTCATATAGGGAAACAAGCTTTTAACCTTCTTATTCTTTGGAGAAAGCACGGACATGGGCAACTCCCAAGTGCTACCGACAAGGCGGTCCGGCCATGAGTCAATAGCACAAAAGTGGTACCATTCACGTGGCCGGATGAGCCACTGCCTCTGAAGCTGCCTTCACTGTACATATGTGACCGCTCATGTGTAACCAACACAGGGACTTTTAGAGGAATTTCACTAATACAAAATCCCATTATCAAGAGTCGTGGTGTCAATAAACGCTCTGTGGCCAGTGTCAGCGAAAATCCCTTGAGCTTGTGGACATTTCTGTTCCCGCCCAGGATTCATTCCTTTGTTATCCATCCCAGAATTGATGTTTTCTAAGGTAATGAACACCCAAGTTGATGTGTGTCCTGTGTTTAATGACAATGTATTTGTAAAGGAATTTTGTAGTGTAAGTACCATCTCACAGTGTTCATACCCCCAGCCAATGACTAGCTATTGGTATGAAAAAAATCTTTGAATTTTTATAAAAGGCTATGGTGGGACTTTTTTTTTTTTTTTTTTTTTTTTTTTAAACCTTTTCTTTAAGCATTCAAGATATTTCCAGTGCCTTTGGAAAGGGTTCACCTTCAGCTGAGAGGGGGTCTGGAGAAGCAGAGGGTTGTACATTAATATTAAACCTACCATGCTTCAAGGGGCCTCACAGGTAAGTCTCACCAGCTCTGGGGCATCTGGAAGTCTGTTTCTCAACAGCAAGGCGAATGCAGCCCTTTGTTAAACCAAGTAGGGTGGCCCGGTCTATGTGACTGCCAGAAAGCAGGTAGAGGCGGAAAGGTCAACCCAACTCATGTCAGCAGAGGGCACTGTAGTTTTCAAAGGCCTTGAACAGGCCCCGGCTTCTCAGACACAGGAGTGTCATCATTCCATACTCCTTAGCCCTTTCACCCCAGACCTGGGCGGGTGGAGGAGAGGAAAAGCATGCTTAGGCTGAGGTTTAAATAGAAATCTTTATTTACAAGAGCATCCAGACAGTCAGCAAGTCATTCAAAGCTCACCCCAACTGAGCCACCCACGTGGGTTCGATTCCTTGCAAGGTAAAGAAAGAATGACTCCATTTTAGGTGACACTTAATATAAACTTGATTAAACCCAAACGTATCCTCAGTGGTGTCGGTTCCTGAGAATTTGCGCTCTCAGAATGACATTTCATCTTTTTCAAAACTCCACATATTCAAAGAGAAGAGAAAGGGGGGCAAGAACAAAAACTAATGCCCTGCTTTTTAAACCATCTGGACTGGAGATTTTTAAACCATCCACACTGCAATGACCCCTGGTGCTTCAAGGCAGGATCAGTTTCAGCTAGCCTAGAGGCTTGCTCCTGTGAACACCCCACTTGGAACAGAACTCACGACCTCCCTCTGCAGATCAAAAGGGACTGAACTGGCCTGTGGGCAACTGGCAATCCTCTGGATGGTCCAGCTGCATCTGCCTCTGAATCAAGAAACTTTTGGCTGTCAAGCCATTACCTTCTGCAGTACCCACTGCTGCATACCCCCAACTCATCTCAGCATTTAATCCTGAAGAACAGCTGTTAACGACAGGGCACAGTTCAGAGAGAGAGAGAGAGCATGCTAATACCAACAGCAAACAGTACAGCTTCACTTATTTTTGAAGAAATGTTTCCTTAATATCATTTGATCTTCATAAAATATATTTTTATTTATATATCTTTGGATTCAGCAAAAAAGTAGGTACTGGAAATGTCCCACATCATCAAAGCAGATGTTAAGATTAAACTGTTCGCCCAAAAGACACCTAGGTTGAAAAAGGGGCGAGGGAGGAGGGGGAGGCGAGGTAGGCAACAGGAGTACAAAGAGAATGTTCCAAAAAAGACTAAAGGGCAAGTCAGGTAAAAACAACAAATTATCCCAAAGACTGTTCAAAGAAAATCAGAATTCTGAATTTGCACCAATAAAAATAAGTAGAAAATATAAAAACATAATGTACTTCATTTTCCCCCATACAAAAGGGGTGCCAACCAGTTAGCCTGGCATTGGGGTGCTGAGGAAAGAATCACAAAGTTGGGTTGTAAATGTCTTTAAAAGAGGCAGGAGCACCACTGTGGGCTACACACGGTCTAAGCATGGATGTCTCGGCCACGCCCAGCTGGACTCAGCCAGAGGTGTCACCTGCAAAGCATAGCGACACAATGGAAGCGTGTGGATTTACAATCTGAGACAGTAGGTCAGTCACAGGGGGAGCCCATCATGACCTAAACACGTTGGAAAGTCAAGTCCATACTTGAGGTGGCTCTGGAAGCAAGCTTCACTTATTCACAGACAGAAGAATGGAGTGATGTCCCTTCAGGGACAAGGAGAACAAGCGGCTAAATGTGTGACTTTGAAAAGTTAACTGGCTCTCAGAAATGCCAAGGCTGGCAGGGATCTCTGAAAGCTACCGATAGTCTAGCAATCCAATTCCACTTAATTGTCTGAACCTAAGAAAACCCAACTAAAGGGCATTAAATCTGATTTTCTCCTACTCCAAACTGCCGAGAACAGGTGCCAAGAGGAGGCAAGAGCAGTGGCGGGGAGGGGCTAGCGAGTGACAAGGCCTCCCTCTGAGCCGCAGCAGTGGCAGGCCTGGTTCGGATTTAGCATCCTGATGCAGAGAGGTAGTGAGAGACCCCATGAGCAGAACAACAGGAGAGCTGAGCAGACAGCAGACCACACAGCAAAGCCCCAGTGCCTTCCAGCTAAACCTGGGGCTCAGGTCCTAGCAACCAAAATCACTCCTAAAAGGATGAATGGGCTATATACTATTATCATTGAATTTATGGATTGCTTAAAAAATGCAAAGAAAGATTCTTTTTGAAATCAATTTGATTTTTTTTCTTTTTTAAATTCTTGGGTGGTTTTTTAAAAGCTCATTTCCCCGTATCTATTCCTTCACCCAAATTAACAAAGTGCGTAGTTCTCTGGTAAATAAATTTTTAAAATTTTAAAATGACTACATCTAAACAAATGATTACTTTAAAAAGGTTAGGGTTGGGAGACTCAAGAGGGAGGGAGGGAGGGAGGCCTCTAAGGTGAGGTGGGAAGGCTGCAGGCTGCTCTTCCTCCCCAGGCTCTGGCATTCCGGATGTCTCCTGCTTGTAGCCTCACTGCATGGAGTTTACAGAAATTGACAATGTTAAATATTTAGCTTCACAAACTCTGTAAAAATGAGCTGCTGTGACCTACAAAAAAAAAAAAGGTATGTACATATTTTTACATAATACAATATCTTAAAAGATCGTATTTACAAAAAGGAAATCTATTCACAGAAACACTGCGAGCTTCTGATTCAGAGTGCAGTACCTGGCCTTGGGTTTCACAAGTTTATTTCAAAGCATTATTGCTCTACCATATAGGCAAAGGGTGACGCCAGTACTTGAAAGAAAACAAACAAACAAACAACAATCATGTTCTTGTCCTAACAGATTAGTGCAGACAAAAACCAGGAACGTGGCTCACCATTCCTCACGCCCTCGGGAATATTGCATTTCTCCGCGATTTCCTAAGTAAAGTGCACTTGGCTGCACATCAGCATGGGAAAAGTCAGTATTGTCATCTCATTTTCCCTTCTGCAAAGCCATTTAACATCAATGACAAATCCTTGAGAATCACAGGGTATTGGGACCTCATCAGGAGAAAACCTAAGACAACAGACTCTGGGGACTACACCTGTAAAGGACAAGAGCGCAGAAACACTGGTTCCACCGGACAGAAGAGCGACACAGAACTACTTGGTGACAAACACTTGAAGACAGACAGTGCTCCTCGACCAGTGCTACAAGACAGAAACCCTAGCCACCTAGACTTATGTGAAGACTTTGGCTGGCGAGGCAGAAGGAAGTGACCCGGGAGAGTGGTGACTATGCAATTCCTATCTCCAGAATCACATCCCCATGAGGCAGAACACCATGCCACACAGAGGCAGGGCATCAGGTAGACAGTGCGCTTCAGCTTGAGACCCAGTCCCACTCAAATGACAGCATTGGAGCACCCTGGTGGTCAAGCTGGTCCTTGGTTAACCTCCCGATGGTCCTGTGCATTGAGTGTCATTTGTACAGTGATTTCCGTATCGGTCCCACTAGGGAGATGTCAGCAGTATTTCTGTTAACAAAACAAAACAGTCAGCATGGCAGAAAACCATCCCACATCTGCACACCCTGCCAGGCACGGCTGGCTGGTTCTGACTCTTTAGAATCTACTTCCACACAAACACCTAATAGCCCAGGACCTTCAAACCAAATGCTCTTCAGAACTATTTTATGTAAGTTATATATCTGAGTTAAAGTCTACAGACCACCTTGACAGGGTTCTGGGTCTAACCAGAAGGAAAACCCTTTTTAGAGAGTTAAGAATAGATACCCATACCTGATCAGGACCCATGGGCATGCCAGACATGGGCATGGGGGCCATGTTCATCTGTCCCAAGTGCCCAGCAGCACTGTTGTTCATGTGGACCATGCTATATGCTGCAGGGTTCCCCTGGGGAGCAAACTGCTGCTGGGGAAAGGAGCTGCAAAGAAAGAATAATGTTGCTTCCACATCAATTCAGACTACAGGGCGCACCAACTGTCACAGTTGTGCCTAAGCAGAAGACACCAGAGAAAGAACGGAAGTCTTATTTTGTTGTTGTTGTTGTTGCTTGAGACAGGATCTCACTATGTACCTCTGGCTATCCTGGAGCTCCCTGTGTAGACCAAGCTGACCTCAAACTCACAAGAGATCCTCCTGCCTCTGCCTCCTGATTAAAGGCTAGCCACCACCCCTGGTCTGAGGAAAAGAGCCTGCCTGCCTGCCTGCCTTCTGTTTTTCACATCAGGACTCAGCATGCTAACAGATAGGGACATGGTACAAAGCACCCCCGCCCAAGTAAGCCAAACGCCTTAGCTCATGGTCTCTCCCTCCTAAGTGTGACTGAGAAACAGTCCATGCCTCCAGCACTAGGACATAAAGATAAGTCAGATGCCTTACCTGCTTCTGGCCAGGTTCCCTGATGGCCACCCCTTCATTTCTGAGGACTGATACATAGGTGCAGTCTGAGGATGCTGCACCATGGCATTCTGGGAAGGCCCCATTCTTGATGACATCATTGCATTGGGAGGACTGGATACTCGCCCAAAGGCTGGATCTGGTGGTTGTCCCATCCCTTGAAGAAATAAACAAGAACCAATGTTCCAATGCTGCGCCCTTGGATCTCAGCATCCTAGAACCACCGGGGGTGGTAGAGAATGGTGAAGAAAGGACGTAGAGGGCCACAGGTAGCTGCTCTGAGTGATTCTCACTAAGATGACAAAGTTGTGAGTTTAGTAAGAAAGATACCATCTAGACCCACTGGGGAGGCAGCTGCCTCATGCCCTTCTGTGAGAGACTCCTCCTTCCCAGGGAGCAGGGCGGCGTGCAGGAACTGGCACTCTCCCAACAAGACACCTTCATCCCAGTTTATCCCAGAACCTCCCAAAGGCAGGACTGAAGCACAGAGTACTTAGCATAATCACAGTGGGCACTTAGGTCACTGAGAAAAGAGACTCAAGCCCACACCTGGGATCTGTCCCCTTGGCTAGAGTGTCCAGAGGTGACACAGCATTCTTCACCACTGGGACATGAACAATGGGCAAAGGAAGGCTTATGTAACTTTTTTTTACCCAAACGCGAGGGGTCCTGGGGTTGAAAAAGCTCCACTGAGAACATTCCCACCCTCTCCCCATTACTGCACACACTGCTCTCGACCTGTCAGCTTTCTTCACCAGCAAGATGGAGTGAATGGGATTTTGTTTTCCAAATACAGCAGACCTAGTGAAGCTTGTGACCTCAGTAACAAAGATGACTTTGGGAAAGGCACAATATGCCAGGTTTACCATAGTTTGTTGGATATGGAAACTGCTGCGGGGGGGCTTGTGGCATTGCTGGTCCTGACAAAAGCCCATCCATGCTAGGAGAAGCGGTGACATTGGGGGGTGGGCTGAAGGCCTGAGGCTGCGGCTGTGACATCATCATCGCCATTCTTTGTTGCTGCTGCTGCTGCTGCTGCAGGTGATGGTTTATCAGCTCTCGCTTTTGCTGGGCAGTCATCTGAGCATTAAAGAAAGCCTGCTGATAGCCAATACAAAAGACCCAGTCAGTGTCACACAGTGCTGCACACCACAGGAGCTATCATAGAGAAGACACACTCAGTGTCTTGTCTGTAATCGAAGGAAAAAGAAAATTATCAACAGTGTTGCTTTATGCCTATGATTTCTAAGTGCTTCCCAGTAAGCACGTGTCCTCACTATCTAGGATCCGAAGCATTTACACATTCCTAAAAAGCTCAGTGCTTATCTTACATATAGCAACTTATCACAGAGGGACTCAATCTGGGAGATTTTACTGGTAGTTTTAATGAAGGAATCCCTCCTCCCAACCCCTCACTACTAACAAAGGAGAGTAAGATTGAAAGACTAAGTACGGGGGCTGGAGAGATGGCTTAGAAGAGCATTGGCTGCTCTTCCAAGGACCTAGGTTCAATTCCCAGCACCTACATGGCAGCTCACAACCACCTGTAACTCTAGTCCCAGAAGATCTCACTTCCTCTTCTGACCTCCAAGGTCATGCACAGACAGCCATGGAAGTAACACACTCATAAACATAAAACAACTTTTTCTCAAGAAAGTGAGTGTGATGGGACCAATTCTTACAAGAACTTTAGAATTATTCTCATTTAAGAAAGCCAAGCCCTGTGCTGGAATGTGGAGAGGTCCATCCTCTGCTACCAACTTACCTGGGGCTGCATCATGGGCCTCATCACAGCAGCACCACCAGTAGGGTTTTCCATTTTCATTTCAAGTGCCTGCCGGCTCTGATTTAAAAACTGAACAGAGAGAAGTTAGTAGGGTCAAGTGAAACGTGTTGATGAGCCCCAATCAGCTTTACAAACTTTTAGCACCACCCAGTGAGATGATCTCTCCAAACCCATTGAGCTGGGAAGCCAGCCACATCTAAATAAACTGAATTGGTTTTGTTCTCACTCCGCAGAAGAGACGACTCAGCAGCTGAGAGCATGCACTGTTCATCCAGAGGACCTGGATCCTTTCACAGCACCTACATGGTGGCTCAGTCACTGCTACCTCCAGCACCAGGGAATCTCACAACTCTGGACTCTGCAGGCACATGTACATTTTCACACACACACACACACACACACACACACACACACACACACCCCTATTAAAAAATAAAGTAAATCTTAAAAAAAAAAAAAAAATAGAAGAGAAATGCTTCCAAGTCCTTGCCTGTGTGTAAAGCTTGTTTGTAAAGCTTGGCACTGGGTAAAAGCCAGAGAGCAACTGTGCAGCTTGAACAGCATTGTAACAGGAGCTCAACAGACTCACAGTGTCGGGTTTCTCCAGAGCTTGTTCAGACAATCAAAGTAACAACTTAACTTGATCAGATAACAGTGAGCATTTAGTAGAAAGAAATAATAAAACACAAACAGTACCATGAGCATAGGCACACAGCTTCCCCAGTTCTAAACCCACTTCAGGAACAACCATACCCTGGCTCCAGCCCACTGGACTCAGCTCAGCCACTTGGTACTCAAATGATCTAGCACCACCAAATGTAACGAACACATCTGTCGGCACTTACAATCTGTGCAGCCAATTATGTTTTGAAGCAATTATGTTTTAAAACTGGGAATCAAGGAAACATCAGGAAGAAATGGAAGTTCTATTTGGAATATTAATTCTTTTTAAATATTTATTCTTATTTTAAGTGTGTCTGTCTGTATGTGGGTTTATGTGCATGAGTGAGATTTTTCAGAGGTTGGAGGAGGATGTGGATCCCTAACTGGAGTTAGACTGTAAGGTCCCCAATGTGAGTGTGCCAGGAACCAAACACAGGTCCTCTGCAAAAGCAACACATGTTCTCAACTGCTGAGCACGTCCCAGCCCCAAAGTACTAAAAGCTTTAAAAATATCAACACAGTTTCCATGAAAATGCTGAACTCAACAGGGGTGGTCACACATGCCTACAATCCCAGCATGAGAGGTTGAGGCAGGAGGATTACAAGTTCACAGCCTGTCTGGGCTCCAAGAGTTGTGTTCAAAGCCTGCTTTGGATTAGCAAGATCCTGTCTTTAAACTGAAAAGCTAAAATATCAAGGTTTAAGTATTTGGTCATCATATTAAGAAAACACCTTCTGCCAGGCCGGTGGTGGCACACTCCTTTTATCCCAGCACTCGGGAAGCAGAGGCAGGCAATCTCTGTGAGTTCGAGGCCAGCCTGGGCTACAGAGTGAGTTCCAGGAGAGGCACAAAGCTACAAAGAGAAACCCTGTCTCAAAAAACCAAAAAAAGAAAATACCTTCCAAGGACTGTTAAGACATGCTGCCTTCAGGGGAAATCATTTCTGATGTTCTAACCTGTTCTGTTTGAGACATGGCTCACTGGGTAGCCCTGGCTGGCCTGATACTCACTGTGTAAACCAGGCTGGCCTAGGGAACTCACAGAGATGCCCCTGCTTCTTTCTGCCTCCCAAGTGCTAGATTAAAGGTGTGCATTAAGCAGGGCGTGACTCTAAGGACTGAACTAGGTTGTCTGGATTGCATGGGAAGCACTTTTACCACTGAGCCATTTTGCCACTGCTAATGTTATATATACCATAGAATATACTTACAGATACCCAATTTTAACTCCTCAACAAGGAACCACCCGCACAAATAAAATCTCAAACGGAAGTGAAAGCAAGAGGAATTCCTTTAGTTAGCAAGGAGTGGAGCGCCAGTGGCAAGAGCTCTGAAGAACACAGCCTGAAAGCCTCGACAAGCCTGGGCAAGCACACCACTGGCTTACCTGCTGACCCTGCAGCCTCTGCTGAAGCTGCATTCTCAGCTGCTTTGGGGTGTTTGTCCGTGGTCTCACAATGCTGGCTCTGGGATGCATCCCTTGGAGAGGAAAGCTGCCTTGCTGGCTAATCTGATTCATCATGGAGTTAAAAGATGGCGACTGTCCCTGAAGGTTAAAGCCTCCTTGCATTGGAGGACCCTGGGCTGGGAACGTCTGTCCATATAGTGCTGCCTTCTGGTCCATCATCACTGCTGCTTCTTGGCCTTGAAAAATGTCTTGTTTGGCCTCCAAAGCTTGCCCCTGAAACATCAAACACAAATGAATGGTGAGGTAAATCTGAGAAAGCAACCAAAAGCAAATATCCCAAACAAGGTAAAAATAAAGAAATAAAAGTAAAGTCAATACATGTGAACAGTAGTAATGGCTCAGAATCCAGAAGCAAATCAAGGTTCATACCCCTCGCTGTTGGCAGCTGAGTCCTAGCACAGAACAGGCTTGCACACTCCACCTTTTCAGTAGCTACAATGTAGTCAATATCTGAAGAAGCACCATTTGCCCAAGACCAGTAACAACCCAACACCTCTCAAACCAGGCAGACAATAAACCAACATCACAGTGGGCAGCACCTTCTCATGCTAACTCATTTCATCACCACTTGTTGGGTCCAGGGCTTTTGTAGTCCAGGGTTCAGGACTACAAAACTTGCTTGCCTTTTTTTTTTTTTTTTTTTTTTTTTTTTTTGAGACAGGGTTTCTGTGTTGCCCTGGCTGTCCTGGAACTCACTCTGTTGGATAGTCTGGCCTCAAACTCTTGAGATCTGCCTGCTTCTGCCTCCTAAGAGCTGGTATGTGTCACCATGCCAGGCCTAGGACCACACAACTTTTTCTGGGCTACTTTGGAACAAGTCTTTGAGGCAAAGAGCCTATCATAAGTGGTTAGCATCCAACCTTCCCCAAATCTTTTCAGTTATCCTAAGAAACCCCATCCACATACTAAAGATTGAGTATGTTCACATCCAAAAACATGAATTAAAGACCTTCACACCTTTGCTCTTATTCTTAGTACCAAGCTTCCTTCCTAGTACAAGGACCTTCTGGGAGAGCAGAGATGGCTTTCCCTGTGTGTAGAAAAGAACAGGTATAGACATACACTGTCCGCTGAGAGAGCAGCAGACAATGCAACAGAGTGAGAAGATCTGCCACACGTGATCAGAGAGAAGCAAGACCTGTGTATGTTCCACTAGGGAATCATTCTGACCAGAGTCTGTTCAGCTGTCCTTCTCACACTGTTCTTTCTTACTGGCAATGATGAGTAAGTCAATGATGTCCTAACTCTGCTAGAACAAACTAGCTAATGAATTCTGTAATGTCCTTTTCCTCTTGCCTTTTTTGTGGGGTAAAGGAGAGGGTTGAGGGACTCCCTCCTGCCTTCTCAACAATAGTCTATAGGGAATCTGTGTGGTGTACATGTTTAGAAATGACTTCAATATACGTTTACTCTTTGGCTTGGCTCGAAGCACCAGTAAGTCTTGTGTACTCCTCTGTGGGTCATAACTCAACTCTGCAGCTTGAGGTAACATGACTGGAAGAGATGGAATAAAATGCAGGAAATATGGTTGAAATGTAATAACAAGTGCAGGTGATTAGATTTCCTGGTTTTCAAACATTTTCAATAAAAGGAAATCAGTGTATTATCTTAATTTTTTGTAGCAACAACTCTGTATTTAAGAACTGATTAAATAATTAGGGGCTGTCCAGGTGGTTCAACAAGTAAAGGTGCCTGCTGCCAAACCTGTTCAAACCCTGGCTCCCATACAATGGAAGAACAGACTCCGGGTTGTCCTCTGGCCTCCACATGCATGGCATGGCAGAAGTACATGAACACACGCACAAAAATGTTTTTAAACTTTTTAGGGCTAGTGGAATGGCTGAGTGGTAAAGGCCTCTGTCACAAATTCTCACAACCCAAGTTTGATTTCCAAAACCTACATGATGGAAGGATAGGCCTGACTCCCACAAACTTCTCTGACTTCCACGTGTGCAATTTGGTGTGCATATGCATGGACAGACACACAGACATAGACACACACACAATAAAATGTAATAAACTTTACAAATCTGTTCTTCTAATTTGAATAAACTTTTACATAATTCGTGAAGCAAGAGATAATTTGGGTAACAATAGGTAAACTAGAGGGAAAAGCACTTCTCATCTTCGAAAGCACTCCTAGTTAAAAGCTAAAGGTCACCAGGTGGTGGTGGCGCACACCTTTAATCCCAGCACTCAGCAGGCAGAGAGAGGCAGGTGGATTGCTGAGTTCGAGGATAGCCTGGTTTACAAAGTGAGTTCCAGGAACACCAGGGCTCCATAGAGAACCTGTCTTGCAGGGTTGGGGGTAAGGCTAAAGGTGTCAGCCATCACTAATCCTCAAGCAGTCAGTGTTAAACCAAGCATCAACTCTCTACATGCAATGATGAGAACAAACTAAATGCATGTTCTGAAGGAGGAGATAAGATTGTCGGGTGCACTACGTGTGCACCTTTGCCTTCTCCTGGCTCGTCCTGGACCTCTGCTGTGCCTCCCACGCCTACTCCAGCCTCTCCGTGCTTGGATGAGACTCAAGAGGACACTGGGGTTAGTCTCGGGGTTTCCTCTCCTCTTGCCGTATTTCCTGACCGGTACTCTCAGACACGTGGGATAACTAGCTATTGAATTGTGCTTTCTACTCCAACCATCTCTGAACTCATTTGACTTATGCAAATAAATCATTACCACCTTTCTTTATCTGGGTGTCCCCAGCAAACTTAGTATGCAGAAACAGAAATCAAGCTTTTTGTAACTCATGCACTTCCCCACAAGAAGTCACTTTTCTCAAGTCTCCCCTGTATCACGTGCACTGCTCCCCAGAACCCCTTTGTTTCAAGTGTGTATAATGGTACATACATTCACCCACTCTTCCCAGGGCTCCTCCTTGCTGTTTAAATCCTTCCATTCTCTGCATTTCATTCCCATGACCCTTCCCAAGACTCCTAAGGATTCCTGCAGCAACAGGCATCCATGCTTCTACTGTCCTGTCTGTAACTCCAACCCCGCTCACTCCAGACACAGATTATCTTTCTGTTTGTTTTTCAAGACAGGGTTTTACTGTATTAACATCCCTGGCTTGTCCTGAAATTTCTTTTGTAGATCAGTCTGGCCTCTAACTCAGAGATCCACCTGCCTCTGCTTCTCAAGTACTGGGACAAAAGGTGTGCACCACCACCCAGTTTACATCAGACATATTTAATAAGGCAGCTATTTGTTACCACACTGACTATTCATTAACCTTCTTTCTCTTGCCCATTCTACTAAATGAATGTAAAGAATTTAGAAGGTTCTGAGAACCTACCGAACCCACTGATAAATACAGAATAAGCAGGAATTAGCTGGCCATTCAAGACTCCACTGTCCAGTGGCCACTCTATTAAGGACTATCTGTAAATGGAGGTTTTTCTCTGTCCTGCCCTGTCCCGCAGCCACTTCCCAAATTATCACACAGAGGCTTATATTAATTATAAATGTTTGGCCGTTAGTTTAGGCTTGTTACTAACTCTTACACTTAAATTAACCCATAATTCTTATCTATGTTTAGCCAAGTGGCTCATGGCTTATTATCCCATTTTCTACATGTCCTGCTTGCTCAGTGGCTGGCATCTCCCTGGCTCTACCCTCCTTCTTCCCATCATTCTCAGTCTGGCTTTCCCACTTAACTCCCTGCCCAGCTACCAGCCTAGCAGCTTCTTATTCACAGGTAATGCATATTCACAGGATAGAAAGGATTGTTCCATAGCAGCCACCTTTACTTCTAGACTGTTTCTCCATTCCTGAAGGTATTTATTCGTTTTCTACATTTCATGTTTGGACCCTATCTCTCCCTGATCACAGACATCATACTGTAAATACCTATTATCTTGACTATTTACATAACACTTTCACTTTAACTTTTATTATTGTTGTGTGTGCAAGATGTGTGTATGTACCATGGTGCACATGTAGAGGTCAGAGGACAGCTTTGGGAAGTTGGTTCTCTCCTTCCATTTTACATGAGTTCCAGGAATCTAACTCTCAGGTTGCCAGCTTAAGCCAGTATTCTATTGACTATCTAATCTTCTTGTCACTTACCATCTATGGCTACTTTTATAGATGGATTAGATATCATTTAAATCCTTCCTGATTAACAACTTAGATCCTGGAATTTCCTATAAATTACTGTGGGCATTAAACAATTTGAAGAATTTAATGTTGGTGTTTTGTTTGCTTGTTTTTTGGGGGGGTGTTTGTTTTTGTTTGTTTGTTTATTTTTTTTTTATTTTTTTTTTTTTTTTTTGGTTTTTTGAGACAGGGTTTCGCTGCGTAGCTTTGCGCCTTTCCTGGAGCTCACTTGGTAGCCCAGGCTGGCCTCGAACTCACAGAGATCTTGTTTGTTTATTTTAAGACAGGATTTCTCTGTGGAGTCCTGGATGTCCTAGAACTTTGTAGACCAGGCTAGCCCGGAACTCCCTTGACCTCCTCAAGTATTAGGTAGGATTAAAGGTGTGCACGCCACCATGCCCAGTAACATTTTTAAACTGAAAATAAGGCCAGCTGTCCTTGTTGGTGGCACACACTTCTAATTCTAGCACTCGGGAGGCAGAGCAGGTGGATCTCTGTGAGTTTGAGGCCAGCCTGGTCTACAGAGCAAAATCCAGGACAGGCACCAAAACTACACAGAGAAACCCTGTCTCGGAAATCAAACAAAAAATTAAAAACAAAACAAAAAAGAAAAAAACCCTGAAAACAAAACTAAAACTAGGCCACCACAAAAAAGGAGTGACAAACTGCTGACAACATTTGCTGCCCAGCACTTAGGAGTGTCACACTGCAAATGGGCACGGTCTGCGCCTCCATGAAATCAAACAGCTCAGCCTGAGCCAGGCCATTTAAACCCCATTAGAAAACTACAAAAACAGGGGCTGGAGAGATGGCTCAGAGGTTAAGAGCACTGGCAGCTCTTCCAAAGGTCCTGAGTTCAGTTCCCAGCAACCACATGGTGGCTCACAACCATCTGTAATGAGATCTGGTGCCCTCTTCTAGCATGCAGGTGTGCATGCAGACAGAACACTACATAATGAATTTAAAAAAAAAAAAAAAAAAAAGACAGAAAGACAGACAAAAACAGCTGGGAAATGGTGGCACATACCCTTAATCCCAGTACTTGGGAGGCAGAGGCAGGTGATTTATGTGAGTTTGAGGCCAGCCTAGTCTACAGATTGAGTTCCAGGACAGCCAGGGCTACACAGAAAAACTGTCTTGAAAAATAAAACAAAACGAACAAACAAAAAATGGGCGTTAACAGTTTAGATGCAAGATTGTAAAACATCGGTAGGGAACTTCTGCCCTCTGGGGCAGAAGTTCTGGGGGTTCTCCCATTGTGCTGTAAGCCTGTATTTAAGACCTCCTCCCTCCTTCAATAAACGGCATTCGGCAAAAAATAAAATTAAAAAAAAAAAAACAAAAAAAAAAACCCACAAAACTCTGCCCCACCTGAGCTCAGGGCTCTCTGCTCTCACTACTGCATCAGACAGACAGAGATCAAGCTCAGAACTTGAAGAGAATAAAGGTTCTTTGCTTTTCCATGGGGGAGGGGGAAGAGAAAGAAAGAAAACTACAAAAACAGATAAATGGTGAACAAATATGACAAGATATTTGAGCTTGCAAAGAAATAGTGAGAAGCAGTATTTTTTTGTCTATCATATTAGTATCTTTCACCTATTATATTAGTAAATATTCTTTTAAAATAATCACACCTTGTCATTTGTGGTCATCTGCCTAAGCCACACAACACAGTGGAGCTGAGAGAAAATAACAGCAACCACTCATCTGGAAAAGCACTACCACCATCTTCCTTTCTGAGTCCAGGATATGAAGAATCATCCTGACTCCATTTTGAGATTAGATGTCTTATTACAAGGTCAAAATAAGTTCACTCCTGTTTTCTGTAAAATTTGGGTTTGACCATGTCTTGATCTATTTCCTGGAATGTCACGTTCCACACCCTATACCCTAACCTCCAAATTAATGTTTTGCCAAATTAATTTTGAAATGTTCTGCTAAGTTCTTATATAACCAAAAATCCTTGAAAACCCCCTAGCCCTGCAGTTTGGGGACTAATATAATAAACCCCATCTATGTTTCTCCTATGCTCAATGCAGTTTTCTGAAACCTCACTTTAGGGAGCTGACCCTATCTGACAGAAAATAAAGCTTGCTTAATCTGACCACAGAATTTGGGTGCTAGTCTTTACTCTTGTTTTGTGGGAATAACTCCTGGAATCATGGGATTTTCTTAACTTAGTTTCCAGAGCAGCTTTTACACCACACTACCACCTGGGTTACTCGAAGTTTCTTATGGACACACACTCTCTAAACTCTTCACTTTTTTCTTATGATGGAAAGGAATCAGCTGAGTGCTCGATAACATCCACTGTGACATGAGATCACATCTACAGATGACACGAAGGCTGAAGAGTGGCCTGACATGCACAGTGAAGACCACAGCAAGACCTCTGATAACTGACAATGATGGTGAGGTTTGCGGACACCCTTGTAAGGGTCTGGAGAGATGGCTCCACAGTTAAGAGCACTGGTGGCTCTTCTAAAGGAACTAAGTTCAATTCCCAGGATCCATATCAAGCAGCTTACAACTGCCTATAAATCTAGCTTTAGAGGAGATCCAATGCCCTCTTTTGGCTTCCATGGGTACCTGCATGCACGTAGCAGACACAAATACACATTCCCATACAATGTATGTCTATCTCCCTACCATCAACTAAGAATTCCCACTCTTCATTTACTGTTTAACAAAGACCTGGACATTGCCCCACATAATTTAAACATAAGCAACTACTACAAAAAAATTTCAAAATATTTGTGATTTTGGGCATGGTGGCCTATGCCTTTAATCCCAGCCCTGGGGAGACAGAGGCAAGTGAATCTGAGTTCAAGGCTAGCCTGGTCTACAGAGTACTAGGACAGCCAGAGGGCTGCACAGAGAAATCCTGTCTTGAAAATCAAAAAATAAAATTGTGAAAGTGTCTTTTCATGAGACTGGTATATAACCAGAAGAGCTGATGGTTTAAACCAGCCCAAGCAAAGACACAGCCTGCCTCCCTGGCACACCTCCCCTGTTCTACGTACTAAAGAGAAGAGTTATAAAAGTAAATTATATTTGGTGGGACTAGAGAGAGGGCTCGGGGCATTGCTGCTCTTGAAGAGGACCCAGGTTCAGTTTATTTGTTTGTTTGTTTGTTTACAGAGATCCACCTGCCTCTACCTCCCAAGTGCTGGAAGCAGTTAAGAGAGTTGGCTCTTCTTCTAGAAGATCAGGGTTTGTTCCCAGCACCCTGCCATGTTGGCTCACAACTGTCTGAAACAGTTCCAAGGAATACAAAACCCTTTTCTGGCCTCTGTGTGTACCAGGCATGCACATGGTGCACAGATATACATGCAAGCAAAACCCTCATAAAATACTATTTAGTTTTAAATACTAAGAAATGTAAGCAGCATCTTAAAAACAGTTGTGATTTCATTAGATCTTTTCTTTGGCTGTAGTAAAGATACAAATATGCACACTTTCTCATGAGTGATACAAAGGAACAAAAGTCCTGTTTTAAGATGTGTCTGTCTTCATGACTATGCAAATACAAACACACTTATTGGAACACTCTTCCATTTCCACATTAACTGCAGCTCACCTGATTCACAAGCTCAGGAATGCCCAAGGCCCTGTCGATTTCCTCCAGGCCTGTGGCATCTGTGTTGCTCAGGAGTGTGTGCAGCTGATCCAGCAAAGCTCTTTCATCACTCTGGCCTTCTGGGTTAGAAGGCGGACCAAGCAGATCATCCAGAGAATTTCTAAGAAGAGGCCTAGAAAGAGAGTCAGCTTTAATGCTACCTGACTGGGGTTGATGAGAACCTGCATTCCACATGCAGGACCCAAAAAAAAAAAAAAAAAAGCCAAAGTTTTAACAGAGCTCTTTTGTTACTGTTGTTTTTGTTTAGGCTTACGTTTTCTGAGCGTTTTTTATGAGTTCATTCTCTGTTTATTTTTAATTTGTTTAATAAACTACCACTAAAGCAACATCCCTTGCCCACATCTTAAGAAAATTGTGTATGTCAGTCCAGTCTCGAAAAAACAAAACAAACAAAAACAACTGGAGAGATGGCTCAGCAGTTATGGGTTCAGTTCCCAGCACTCAAATGGATGCTCACAACAATGTGTAACTCCAGTTGCAGAGGATTATGTCCTCTTCTGGCCTCCATGTATACTGCATACACAGGATGCATAGACACACATGGAGGCAAAACACCCATATACATTTTAAAATTAATTTTCAGAAAAACTGAGACGCAGGAGAACACCACTTATAAAGCAGTGAGAACATGTCTTTCTTTACCAACTGCTGCTAATGTATACCTCTCCTTGGGATATTATTGTTACAAAAGGCATCCCCACACAGAAAGGCCCTTTGGAAGGCTTGAAGCCTAAACTATAGTTTCTGTCTACTCCTCCCCTCCCAGATAGCAAACTGTCAACTATAACATTTCCAACATACTCTTTCCGAATTGTTCCTGATCAGATTCTTAAATCCAATGCAAACATTTCCCACATCACAAAATGAAGCCCTACCTATTTTGAGTCCCATGAGGACCTTGTTCCATAGACAGCATGCCCTCTGGCCAGGAGCCTGGTTGATTAGATGGTGCTGCTTGGCCATAGGGGTTGACGCCCATTCCCATAGGAATCTCACCACTTCCTGGAGGATCAAAACCAGAGCATGAATTTTCAAAGTAGCCAATAGCAAAAATTACCATAAAACATGCAATTTTCATTTACTGAAATGACAGCTTACTCATTTGAAGCAGCTGTTGTTGTTGTTGTTGCTGCTGCTGCTGCTGCAATGCTGGTCTTGCACCTGGTATTCTATTAGAACGAAGAGGCAACGTGGGCATTGAGCCCCCCATGGCAGGTCTTGGCAAAGTGGCACTGTAGTCTCCTGCTCTTCCCACAGGACTCGATCCCATGGGTTCCATTCTGCTGGCCTTTGAGTTCACTAAGCCCCACTCTCCTGAGGAAGAGGTCTGATTCACAGCAACATTTCTGTTTGGTCCTCCTAAAAGAGGTAGAACTTCTCAGGTCTTACCCTCCATGTACAGGGAGAGCCATTATATCTAACAGTGGCTAGGATGGAGCACTGTCTGTCATCCTTAGAGCAGGGCTGGCCAAAAACAAAGACAGTGTCTAGACGCCACTACTCCCATACATTCAGTACAGATTAGAGAAGTCCTGAATCAATGGAATATTCAAGAGTTTAAATAACCAAGACAAAGGAAAGACACCCATGAAAGGAACATTATATTAGTAATAACATTTTAACAATATTACTTGATTCCAATGTTTAAATGTTTTCTGTATTTTAAATGTACTTCAAGGAAATGGCTACACTTAGAAATAACCTACCTATACTGGCACCGTAATTCTCCTGACTATCCATCATTCTTGGATTCCCAGCCAGCGTGGGCTGTTTTGGTAACACAGGGAAAGCACTGCCATTCTTCGCTGGAGGACCTGAGCCAACAGAAACAGGGCTATCTAGAGACAAGGCTCTGTTATATGGAGGACGAACGGGCTGCAAAGGCTGTGGACTTCGCAAACCTGTTGAGAACACAGAAGCTTACCACATTAATATCCCTTGCTGACTCAATATTTAAATAATCAAGTGCAAGAAACAAACACCACTAAGCCCCCCCCCACAAGTCTTTCTCATAAAAGCAAACACTACCATCTTTTACAAAATAAGTTATGCCAAAAAGAAATAAATTAAAAAAAAAAAAAAGCCCGAATTCCAAATAAAGTACAAACAATAATCTGCATGCTGGCTGACGTGCCAGCACTCAGCTGTAGCCTAATATGGTCATGCACGATGTTCCTGCTGGAGTACCAAGTCACAAGCTGAGAAGTGTGGTTCAGTGGCCATGTTCAGTGGCCATGTTTAGCGTGCACGAAGCCCTGTGTATAGATCCCCAGTAATACAAAGCAAGGAAGAAGATGGAGAGAGAAACGTGCATCCATGTTTTTAATTCCTAGAGATTATTCCCCATGTGTATTTATGATGTATATTCTCTACTCACAGTTTTACAACAAACAGTTACGCTGCCTTCCAATCAGATAGGAAATAAATGGAAAATTTCCTCCCAACCTTTTTCTTTTTTCAACCTCTTTGACTGCCAGATTATCTATTTCAGTTTAAGACACAGTACTCTGTGGGGGAGGGGATAGGGGTGTGGGTATGGATAGGGGTGTGGGTGTTGGGTGGGGAGGCAACTTCTAGTTGTGGTAGCCAGGCCTTTGGCCCCAGCATTTGAGCAGCAGGGAAGATGGATCTCTGATTTCAAGGCCAGGGCTACACACACAGATACCCTTTTCTCAAAGACAGGAAGAGGAGAGGAGGAGGGAAAAGAAAGGAATAAACAAACACAGGGGAGGGAGGAAGAGGAGGGTAGAAAGAACTACCATGAGATGGCTATATATTATTCCTTTTTAGCTAATCCAACACACCCTTAACAAAAGAAGGAGTTAACATACAATAGGGAAGAATTCCTGTAAAGGCCAGAGAGAGAGAGAGACAGAGACAGAGAGACAGAGACAGAGTCCAAGCTCTCATGGTTAAATAACAAGATTCTTTGAGCACCAAAATGACAAGTATTTAATCCAGTTTTAATCTTTTAACCCAATTCTCTATGTATAAGAACATCATCTGCCCCAGGAGATGGCCACTGGTATATTGATTAGAAGGGGAAAGATGAAGGGGGGACCCGTGAGACAGCTAGCAGCCAAGACACCTGCTGCCAAGCCTAATGCTAGGTTCCACCCCACCCCCCAGGACCCACACAGTGGAAGGGGAAAACGAGCTTCCACAACCTGACCTTTCTTTGACCACATATATGCTGTAGTATGAGCACGTACACAAAATGAAATTAGGTGTAATTTTTACAAAGGAAGAGGGGGCAGGAACATAACTAATACAACAACAGCAGTGAGTGCAAGAACCCAGAAAGGCAGAAGTTGTGTTCTGAAGTTCCAAGCGCTGGTGATCCCTGCTCTTGGTGTAAGAACATGCAACTGTGCTGAGAAGTTTCTAGACAAAATCTAACAGGGTATTCAGGGACATGGCTGCATCAAGAGCATAAATCCTTGTCCAGGCTAGGTTTCTCAGAAAGACCACGTCACAACCCCTCCACCCAACTTCACCCCTCAAAAAAGAAAAACTGGTTCTTCCTTACCCAGAGAACTTGGTCCTGCAAACATCTGCTGTTTGGTCCCTGGATGACTGCCATTTGTAGATACAGGATTGTTGTAAAACTCAGAACTAGTCAAATCACCAAGAATAGCATCTAGATTATCCAGGTCTCCAGATACCTGAAAATGAACCTTTTCAAGTTACCCTGCATGGAATACCAGATGCAGCTACTGAGGCATCAGCAAAAGAAACACCCACAAACAGGAACCCAGTGAAATACGGCAGTGACATCGGGCATGTGGTTCACACTTTTAATCCCAGCACTTCAGCTCCAGGATATGTACAGGGTGCTATAGATCCTCAGAATCTGATCTTAGAATCCCTAAGAAACAAACCTACAGCATAAAGTGCCTCACTCTGAGCCTGAGATAATACTTCAAAAATCACATCCATTAACAACAGCTTCTGCTGAAAAAGATTCTGTTGAAAAAGAGAAGGGTTCCGGGGTAACAGCCAGGACAGGCAGTGAAGTGAGACCCTCTCTCTTTCCCCCTCTCAAAACAAACAACTACTCACAGTGGATATCTGACTAACACTGCTCAGATCAAGGGCTGCTTTCCCATGACCTCACCCATCTCTATCTCCGCTGCACAGTTTAGCCACTACAATAAATCACTGGGCACTGCGCTGCTCATCAAAACAGCACGTTTTGCTCTGACACTGTTCTGCTACCACAGGTCGCTGAGGAAGGGTTGAGAGCTGCCAGAAACCTCCATCTCCACATAACTTTGTAAAATGGCACTGGTAAGTGGTATTTGACAAGGCATTCCCAGGCACACAGATGTGAAGGAGGGAGGCATTGCCCTACGAAACTCTAGTCTTTTCCATTCTCCCTAGAAGGGACTTTCTCAAAGTCACAAGAGGCTCACATACAATGTGTTCACATACACAAACTGATTCAAGGGGGAAAACTATGATGCTAAATCCAACTTTCCTAATAATGTCCACTGTGTCCTCAACAACCCCAGCTTCCCGCTCCAACACAACCACTTCCACAAAAAAAACTGGCTTCTCCAGACTTATTTATGTGACCGGGAAGATGGCTCAGCAGGTGAAGGAGCTGGTCTGCACACCTGACACCCTGAGTTCAGTCCCCAGGCCCACACTGGAAGACAAAGAACAGATTCCTTCTAAAGACTCCTCTGACTGCCACAGGCATGCTGTGCACGCTGCACCAACCCTCATGCACACATATGCATGCACACTCACACATTCACTCAGACACACACTCATACTCTCATCCTCACGCTCACAGACTCACTCACAGTCTTATAGTCACAGACACTCAAACCCTCTCCCTCACAGATACTCACACCCTCCCTTTCACTCTCCCCTCCTTCTCTCACACACACATCCTCTCTCCCTCACACTCACACCCTCCCTATAATAAATGAAAGTTATATAATAAATGCTACCTGACAACCTATAATAAATGTAGGCTTAAGGTTGTCCTTAAATTTAAAACTAACAGTAGCTGGTGTTGCCACATTCTGTCTATAACACGGAAAAGAAACAAGACACAGAGCTGAGCAGAGCCCTCACCTCCTCCCTCGTCTCCGTCTTAACTTTGGAGTCTTTGTCTTGGCTGGAGCTGGGATTGGTGGGGCTGCTGCACTGACTCAGCCTACTGTCGCCACCGCCACCGCCGTCTGCTTGGGGCTGCAGCTCTTTGGCAAGAGCGTCGCTAGGGTCGTCCCTGTCCAGCAGGTATCTGAGAAGGGCATTATTCTCCTTCTTCTTGGGACTCAGCTGCTCCTGCCTCACACTCCCTTCTCCACAGGAAGCAGAACTGCTAGTGTCTTTTCCAGTGGCTTCTGCCGTGATCTTGGCGACTTCCGCTGGTGAGTTGCCATTCTGCAGCAGCTTGTGCAAAATCCGATGCTTCTCTTGCAGCAGAGAGCCATGCACGTTGGAGGTGGAGGACACTGCTCCTGAGGAGGAGGAGGACACTCCAGAGGGGCTGGTGACACTAATGGAAGCGTCTTTGCAATTTGAATCCAGGGGGGAGTTGGTCAAGGAGGAACGGCCTCGGTCATCAGAGGAGCAGGTGAGCAGCTGCAGCAGTTTCTTGTGGCCTTTGCTTTCCAGGGGACCCCTCTGAGTCTCCGGCCCCTCCCCACTGCTCTCCTTGCTCTCTTTGTCACCGGGGTGCTCTCTGCTGTTTGACTGACACACTGAACTCTCCACTGCATTCTGTTCACAGTACAAGCCTAGGGGACTCTTAGAGTCCTGCCTGCTCACTTTACTTGGCTGATTTACAGTCATGTTGGGAGAGTTGTCCAGTTTGGGGCCTGGGGAAGACAGAGTGGATAAGAGAGAAGTGCCCACACCCTCGCTGATGGCTTGCAAGGCACTGAGGGAGCTGCTGGAAAAGCTGTGACTCCCTGCAGTGCCAGCAGATCCCATGGGAGAGTGCACACCTGCATGTGGAGAAAGACCAGGAGAGAGATAGTCAGACATGCTAAGAAAACAACTTCAAAGCTCCTAGTACAAAGAACAACAGTGGAATGGGAAGAAAGCCCAAGCAAAAGAAAATGCTGCTGTGGATACCTGCAACAGGAGAAAACTGGTGTGAGGCCATCTTTGGGCTCCCGCGATTCCGAGGAGAAATCATGATGTTTTGTTGGCTGGGGCCAAGACCAGGACTGCCGTGCGGGGGGCTGCTCATGTTGAGCCCATAGCTGCTATTCTGGTAGGAAGACGGTGACTGCAGGCTTGGTCCTGGGGTCAGTGAGGCTATGCTGCTACTGGAAGGCCCATACCTAGCTCCACCCATCTGCCCCGAGTTGCTGGGGTCCGCCACACTGTAGGTCCTGCTGCCCAGTGTTTGGACACTCTGATTGGGAGACATGTTCACGCCACACCCTGCTGCAGGAGGTCGGATGCCTTGTCCTACAGAATTTGGGTTCGGTCTATACCCATTCTGTTCTCTGCAAAGACACACATAGGTTTTTACTTGAAAACTTGCAGCAATGCAAGGAAAGGAACAAAGGGAAGGAAGATAGAGGGAGAGAACTGCCCAGGAGCACACACTAGGTGTCACTCCAATACCAATTTGGTGCTCATCACCATGGCAAGCCAGCAATACTTCGCCGTGCTTTTGTAGTTTTTAGGTTTATTTAATTTTATGTGTACTGGTATTTTGTGTGCATATGTGCAATTTCACCATATGCATGCCTGGGGCTTGTGGAGGTCAGAAGGCATTAGTCCCCCGGAACTAGAGTTACACATAGTTGTGAGCCACCATATGGGTGCTAAGAATCTGATCCTCTGTAAGAATAAGTGGTCTTAATAACTGAGCCATCTCTCTAGCCCCTACTTGTCCTGTTTGTTTGTTTTTTTCCCCAAAATCCACTTATTATTTTGAGACAGGATCTCACTAAGTTACCCAGGTTGGCCTTGAAAGCATTCATTAACTCAGTCAGAACTTGAGATCCTGTTGCCTCCTTCGGCCTCCCATGAAGCTAGGATTACAAGTCTATACCACCAGGCCTGAGTCTGGGGGTTGTTTGGGGTTCTTCTTGTTGTTTTGTTTGTTTTGAAGTGGGTCTCATGCAGCCAAGGGTAGCTTTGATTTCACTATGCAGCCAAAGCTTTCCTTAAACTTCTCTTCCCGCCTCCACCCACAAGTGCTAGGAATCACAGATTTAAAAAAAAAAAAAATACAACCTTAAAGAAAACATCTGAGAATCTAAATAAACTTCACCAAATCCAACAACTTTCCTGACTTTTCTCCCTTTGCGTATCAACAGCAAAGCATCCTGAGGACGTAGGTGCACTTAGTGTCATCACCTCTGAAGAAAGTGGGTCGAGACGAAGCCGTGACGATCATTCGTTACAGAATTTCGCAAGAGTTTGCTTTTCGTCTGTGCACTCACAATAGTTCCATCCGCCAATGAGAAGCGATACACTGGGGTCTCTGCATGGCCATGAATATAAGCTATTGGGGAAAAGCATATCGTTACTGGCATCTGAGACCAGACCAAAGCATACAGAGACAGACAGGAGAGAATGGTGCTTCAATTACCAAGTTTAATAAGCCACGTGGACATGTTTGTATACAGTATAAATCAGCTATGCTCAGAAACCATTCCCTCTCCCACAACCACCAGATATCAGGACAAGTGCTGTCCACACAGTGAGTGCTTTACAGCATCAAACACCAGCACCAAGATCAACTCCAAATGCCTTTACCTTCTTGATAGTGGCGCTTCTGGGACCATGACTGCCCATCATTCATACTGAAGAATTTCTGGATACATCTTCGGATGGTATCTTCAAAGCCAGGCCTCATGGAAGATCTAAGTGAGTTTGTATCTATATTGACAACCTTTCCTATTAAAGATAAAACCAACAGATATCAACCTGCCCACAAGTACCTACTGCTGCTTAGCTCTGGCTAGCACTTGAGAGTAAGATAAAGGAGTTGAATCTCAACTCTGCCTTCCATCCTTAAAGCACAGCAGGAAGCTGATTGCAGTGTGCATGTCCCGCTATGGAACCTACAGGAATAGTTTCAGAACAGTTTCCAAGGGAAGGCACACAAGGCTGATTTACCTGAAAGGTCATGCCTGGTGATAAAGCTCTCAGGACTCGATGGGAATGCCCTTTCCCCCGTAGTCACTCGGCGTGCCACACAGATCATACAGCACTGCAAGTCTACAAGGAGCAAAGGGTCGAATTACACTCACTTTCACACGTTCAACAGGAGAGCGAGGACACGCCATCAGTAAGAAGAGTTGGGACAGACACAGTGGTCCTTGACTCCTACCTTCCCCTTCTTCCAGCATAGCTCGGGGCTGGGACAGGGCGAAGCACTGCATTGTTTCATATCTCTGGCGAGTTTCAGGACTGGCATTCATGTCTTCCAAAATATCATGTGTTTTCATCAACATACGACAATTAAATGTATGGCTTTTTTGTCTCTGGGTCTCGTTAGTCCAAGAAACTCCATTAACTTTTTGGGGGAAAAAAATTAAAATTTGAAAACAAATTGAAATTATTTCTTACAAGCCAGGTAAAACTCAGTCAAAATTATCAAGAATCCAAGCTGAGGCTGAGGCTGGAGAGATGGCTTAGCAGTTAAGAGCATCTGTTCTTCTTTGCAGAGGACCTGGGTTTAGTTTCCAGCACTACATGGTGGCACACAGTCACCCATAACTCCAAATCCAAGGGATCTGATGCCCTCTTCTACGCATATAATGCACATATATGTGCACAGTCAAAACACTCATCAGACACACAAATTTTTTAAAAATTCAAGCTAGGGACTAGAGGGATGGCTCACTGGTTAAGAATAGTTGTTGTTCTTCCTGAGGACCAGAGTCTGGTTCCCAGCACCCATATCAGGCAGCTCCCAAGAACCATTAACTCCAGTTCCCTCTATTGGAGTCCAGCCACACTGCAGTCACACATGGCATACATTCACATAGACACATACACATTAAGTTCTTTGGGGTTTTTTTTTGTTTGTTTGTTTGTTTTAAATCTTTAAGACTGGGTGGTGGTGGCACACTCCTTTAATCCCAGTACTTAGGAGGCAGAGGCAGGTGGATCTCAGAGCCAGGATTGTTACATAGAGAAACCCTGTCTCGAAAAACCAAAATAAAATATAAAGTAAATAAATAGAAAAGGAAAAAAACAAAACAAAAACAAAAACCAAGGCTCTAAGCTATAAACCCAGTGTGTAGGGCATGCTGCTGGCCCAGCTTCTAAGAAGGCTGAAACAAGAGACCCTATGTAGACAACAGAGGACAGAATCCAGCTATGTTTTATCACCACACAAACTCCCAAGTGCTGTCACCTACATACTGACATTTCAGAGCAACAATAAAGATATCTGAGTAAGCTCAGCCTCACCAGAAGCCCCAATGGACATTTGGGCCCCAGGAAAAACTGAGTCTGCTGAGGCCATACTGAAAATGCTGCTGGCAATCACTTCAAGTCTCAGCTCCTAGCTTCCTAAAAAGCATATTCAATTTCTTAAGAAATAAGTAAGAAAAAAATTAAACGTATTTCGAAAACATATTTCTATGCAATACCTGTAGCCAGATATGGCAGCACACATCTATAATACAGCACATGAGAGGAAAACAGGAAGATCATTAGTTCAAGGCTAGCCTGGAACACACAGTGAGACCCTGTCTCTCTCTCTCAAACAAAATACAAAACAAAGAGCCCACCTGTGGATTTGGGCAAGTGTTTAAGGAAGTCCTTCCGGTCCTGCTCATGTAAGATGCTGTAGACACTTGTGTTAACCAGGTCTTCCTGCTTGTACTGCAGATACTGTGTGACATTTTCTGACACAAATACAATGTTGCCATCTCGATTCACCACAAACAGAAAACCATCCAGTGCCTGCAGTGGGATGTGTAAATACAGACTACTATGAAAATTGTATCCCTGTGCCCCCAAAACATTAAAGCCCTTCCCCTCTTTTTGCAAGGGTCAGGGTTACACTGAGTCTTTAAGGATAAGTCAGTAAGTATTAAAGACCACCCAACTCAACCTAACTGGTGTCTTCTCAAGACAGATAACAGGACACCAGGGATGCATACTCAGAGAAAAGTCCATTTTAAGGCACGGTAACAAGCCAAGGAGGACTCAGGAGAAGCCAACCTTGCCAACACCCTGATTCTTAAAACTGAAGAAATAAGCTCCTGTTGTCTGAGAGACACTCTGGATTATCATGTCACTGCAGCCTTAGCAGACCAAGACTACGACCTTCTTTGTAAATAGAACTTGAAGGGGGAAAAAACGATGCTAGCCTAATAATTAAAGTTAACTACAAACTATCGCTTCTATTAACATTGGTATGATTATTTAAAAAGAATTTTAAAAGAGAACGAAGCCAGGCGGTGGTGGCGCATGCCTTTGATCCCAGCACTCGGGAGGCAGAACCAGGCGGATCTCTGAGTTCAAGGCCAGCCTAGTCTACAGAGCGAGATCCAGGACAAGCACCAAAACTACACAGAGAAACCCTGTCTTTGGAAAAAAAAAAGGGGGGGGGGAGAGCAGGACATGACAGAGCATACCTTTAACCCCAACATTCAGGAAGTAAAGGAAGAAGGTACAGAAAGGAGTTGAGGTCACCCTAGGCTATCAAAGCAAATTCAAAGACAGCCTGGGCTAACATTATATCCTGTCCAAAAAAAAAAAAAAAAAAGTCTAGGTGTTTTGAGACCCTCAGTGCTCCCCAGTTAAACTAAAGGAATTACCATGCTGTTCCTGAAACAAGCGTGTAAAGAACTTAAAATGAATGAACACAGAAGTAGTTGAAATGACTCACTGAAAGAAAGACCAGTTGTCAAGTAAACTTGCTGAAGCGCTCGCCGGCCTGAAGTAGCACTGCGCCATGGTTAATCAGCTCTTCTCAAGGCAATTACTTTAAAAACATGCACATGTTTAATGTTTGAAATTGCCTCACAAGCTGGGTGCAGCTCCATCATAGAGCACTTGCCTAGCATGCATGAGGCCCTGGGCTCCCTCCCCAGCACCATGAATAAAATTCTTCAAGAATACAGAGCTGAGGGCTGAGGGTGTCCCTTGATGGTAATATGCTTGCTTGCCTGCTGTGGTCACCTAGCATGTGAGACCCTTGGTTCAATCTCAAATACGAAAAAGAAAAAGTAAAACTATAGTGTTCTGTGCAAGCATCATGGGAAAATCCACAAAAGGGTCTGAACTAAAATACACCAAGTAGAACCTCTGGATGCTGGTGACCTGTAAGCTACTCTTCCTCAGGAGCGTGTGTGTGTGTGTGTGTGTGTGTGTGTGTGTGTTATTTTCAGAACTATATAGTATCATCAAGGGTATTTTGTTATTATTGCTTATATTGCTATAAGAATAAAAAGCTATTTTGTTATCTCCAACACCCTCTATAGCAACCACATATATATACACATATATGTATGTATGTCACATGGTGAAACAACCAAGCACAACATGCTTTGGACAGCTACAATTTTCACACCTACCTGTAGTAAAAGTGGTCCTAAAGAATCCTTATCAATGACCCCCTGTCCTGTAGAAGACACATCAGCTTTCTGAACATCATCATCACTGGAAATAGTTTTTCCTGAAGACACAGAAGGAAGCATTGTGGTGAGCAGCACCTACCTACACACACACACACACACACACACACACACACACACACACACGGATAGGTAGCATACACATGCCGAACACATACCGCCTGATAAGAGAATACCACAACATAAAACTATTAAGCTTCCGGTTTCCCTTTCTGATCAAGTGCTTGTCTTTCAGCCCCAGCTCTCCTCCCACCAGCATCTGACATGGTGAGGACCACTGGCCATCTACCAATTCCCTGTTAATTGTTTCCTAAAAAGCAAAGCTGGTCAACGCCTGGGACTTAACACAAGTGAGGCCCTACTCAATCCCCTGACCCAACATGGGGGGTGGTGGGGGTGACTATTACCTTGTTCTTTTATTTGACGTATCTGTCTCACTGTTTCCTTTAAAATCGCACATTTATCTGGTTTGACATTGAAAGTGTCAATATCGCTAAGATTTGCAGATATCAGCTCAGCCAATTCTTCTATGTATTTGCTCTCCTGCTCCCGTCTCCACTTTTCACCACTGTAGGCAAGACTGGAAAGGAGAAAAGCCACAACTCACACCTCTCAAGAAAGCTTCAAGCAGAATCTGCCCATATAACACCATTAGCTCTATGTGGAAACAAACTCAACTCAGCCACCAAGAACCGTCAAGATGAGGCAGTATGCTGGGCATTGGTGGCACACACCTTTAATCCCAGCACTCGGAAGGCAGAGGCAGGCGGATCTCTGTGAGTTCAAGGCCAGCCTGGGCTACAAAGAGTTCCAGGACAGGCTCCAAAGCTACACAGAGAAACCCTGTCTCGAAGAATCAAAAAAGGAGGCAGTACAAAAGCATGCATAGTAGAAATTCCTGCAGCTTTGTTCAGTGCCACCTCTGATTAGCCACTGGCCTTGAGAAAAAAAAAATTCAACCCCAGTTCCTCCATCTGGAAAATGGAGACAAATCACCTACCCCTGTCCTGGAGCATCACAAGGCAATTTGCGTTTTCGAGACTCAGTGGTCAGTGGATCCAAGGAGCTTTCACCTAGTCCACTCATCTTGAACACAGACCAGCAACTAAGAAAGAAGACATAAAGAGATAAGCACTAAAGCATGCATTTTCTATGAAGGTGTCATGTGAAAGAATGGCTGCACTCTGTGGTCCCAAAGTCCTTTCTCGGTGTACTTGTTATGGATGAATATGCTCACACAAGCTCAGAGCTCAGCTGCATTGTAATCATGCTGGGCATGGCGTGAAAACCTGGAAGCCCAGCACTCAGAAGGCTGGGACAGGAAGATTAAGGGTTCGGGTCAAGCCTGGTGTGATAGTTAAGAAACCTAAACTAAGACACCTGAAGTCAGTCTGGACCACAGAGTAAGACCCTCTGTCAACATAGATATCACAAAATAAACTGTATTTAATAAGAGACTATCAAGATGCCAATCTTGACAAAATTCTAAATTTTATTTATATCCAAGCAGAACATAGATAAAAGCTTATCCTGTGGTTTGGTAAGAACTCTTCAAACTGGGTGGTGGTTGTCACATGCCTTTAGTCCCAGCACGCAGGAGGCAGAAGCAGGTGAGTCTCTGTGAGCCTGGTCTACAGAGTGAATTCCAAGACAGCCACATCTACACAGAGAAACCCTGTCTCAAAAAACCAAAAACTCTTCAAGTACTGAGCCCAGACTAGGCTACACAGAATTTTTTTAAAATATTTATTTTTATTTTCTGTGTATGAGTGCTTTGCCTGTGTACATACACATGCACCATGTGTATGCAGTGCCCACTGAGGCCAAAAGAGGGTGTCAATCTTCTGGAGGTGGAGCTAAGAGGCAGTTATGATCTACCATATGGGTGTGCTGGGAACAGAACCTGGGTCTTCTGACCAAGCAGTCAACGCTCCTAACCACTGACCCATCCTCCAATCCACAGGCTCTCTTTCTAGGTAGAATTTCTGTCCAGTGGATTATTTCTCTAATATTTATCAATTAATATTCTTCTTCTAAGTCCAAATAAGCCTAGGCTATATAAACATTACAGTAAAACTCCCATACATTCTACTTAAAGCATGGGTATAAATCCAGACAAACTCTTACATGACAAGAGTTGCCATAAGCCATACAGCAACCATTATTTACATACTGAGTGGTGGGAAAAATAATATATCTTGGTTAAATTTCAAGCACTAAGAAGATTAAACACGGGGTATTTCTTTTTGAGCTTCTAATGTAAGGTTCTATTAAGTCTCATTTATTAAGCTTTCATGTGTAATAAACTCTTGCTTGAACAGGACAATCACTAGTCTTTAATGTTAAAATTCGTCTAGCATTTCAGCCAGCCAGTCTGCAGGACATACATCCACTAGGTGGCACAATACTACCAGAAAGGCTAATTAACCCCACCCCCACCCCCCACCACACACACAAACGGTCAAACTTAAAATATGTAGGTCATATTTGTTTTGAGACAGGGCCTCGTCGTAGACTGGCCTGGAACCCACTATGTAGTTCCTGCTGGTCCTGAACGCCTGGTCCTCCTGCCTCTACCTCACTCTGAGACTACAAGCACGAGCCCTCACACCCACAGTCATACACCTCTGAATCCTCACATGGTTTAATCAGGAATCTCAGACTACAGCATCATGTTGATGGGCAAACACCAGTGGGAAACAGCGGAAAGTCTGGTTCTGTCAAAGACGGAACTACAGCAAATCTAGCTGCATTACAGACCTGGCTTCTCAGGTACTTCGTCCAAAGAGCATTTTTAGATTGAGCAGCAAACTATACACTGAGCATTAACATACTTGTTTTCATTTAACTTAACCCATATTCTGTGTAGTGTTTTCTTGCCCTGGGTTAACCATGGGCTGAAGCTACACACCTGCATGGAGAACTGCCAGTGAAAAGCAGTACTTCAACTGGAAGACGAGGTTTAATCTGTATTCAGCACACTAGGTCCAACCTTGCTAAGAAATACAAACTGGTGCATAGCACATAATGGAGAGAGTTCATAAATGCCACAGATAGCAGAAAAGCAACTTAGAACGCCTTCCTGTGCTGTCAAAATCCAATCTATGTCTGTGTCAAAATTCAAACTAAACAAGAAACTGAACCAGGCAGTGGTGACCCACACCTTTTATCCCAGCATTCAGGAGGCAGAGGCATGTCGATCCCAATGAGTTTGAGTTCCAGGATAGCCAGAACTGTTACACACAGAATCCCTGTCTTGAAAAACAAAACAAAACAAAACAAAACAAAAAAGAATCTGAAAGAGACTACAAAAACGGATGCAAACACAGCCTACTTTTTAGAGGTTGCAGCCAAACTTGGCACCCGCTGCAGCGCATGCATCCACCAAGTACACAGGAGGAAATGAACATCAGTGGAATCATGCCAAACACAAGTGCTAACATTACAGTTTTGGTGTGTGGCTTAACATTAACCAACTTCCTTTTTTGTTATCTCAGGGTTCAGACAAGAGAAAGGGCTTGTAAATTAGCTAGAAGAACAAGGGCCCAGAAGCACTCCTTGACCAACAGGAGCAGGGTGAGGGCTCAGAGGGCATACATAGGCTCATGCCTCTGTCCCTAGCAACCTGACGGTGTCTTCTGCACTCCATTCGTGCACTGAGGCACGTGTGCACGTACAGTCACACGAATGTTAATAAAACATCAAGTTATTTGGGGGCCTAAGCAAAACCTTTGGCCAAAATGCTAAGCTAAGCTAGCACTTTCCTGTGTCAGAGGCGGAGAAGGGATGACAGAGCAGGATGGAATTGAACTTCTCACATATATTCATGACATCTCCCCGGCCCATGCATACAATCAATTGTTTTACAGAGAGGAAATGGCTAAATAGCTTGCCACTAGCATCACCACTAGATCCTGCAGGGAAGACCTATAACTGACTCTATAACCAACAAAAGTCATCAAATGTTTCTTATCCCCTTCACCCCATTTTATCCCCCACGATCACAAACAAAACCATGTATGCGTAAATCACACCACCTCCAACCAGTCAACAGAGCTGCTCAGCTTACTACTACGATCATAAACACTTCAGTTTAGGGGCATGAGGTAAGTGCCTGGGAGTAAGGGGTTACCTCCACAGCTATTATGCCTCACCCCTACCCACTACTCCCCAAGACACCAGATAAACCATACTCCGGCCTAATATTACCCTTACTTCCACATTGAGATGTTCAGAGTGGCTAACACAGTAAGGAAATCTGAGGTGAGAAAAGCAAAAGCTCTCTAAAACAGCCTCAAGTGTCTATTCTGGGTGTGCTATGTTTAAACACTGGGCCAAGACCTGGCAATCTCAGCTGTGACTCAACTTCTCCATCAGGCTTGTGTGCCAGGGCTATACAAGGTATGATTAAGTACACTAATTATGAGGGTCTTTGCAGTGTCTCTTGAGAACCACAGAAACTTAAGAAAATGTTGAAACAAAAGCTGTGGGTTTTAATTGATTTGCTGAGAACTGCTTAAAGCACTAAGCAAAAGCTGGGGCTGCTCATTCTAATGGGGAGGACGACTTCAGAAGAATTTACAAGACATCAAGAGGCATTCATACATAAAGGTTTTGCCTAAAACACAAGTCGCAAATTGATACACCTACTCAATTTAGTGGCTTGACACCACCAACTAATCTAAATAATATATAATTAAAAGTCTTTTTCGGGGTTGGGGATTTAGCTCAGTGGTAGAGCAAGCCCTGGGTTTGGTCCTCAGCTGGGGGGGGAGCCCCTACCCCCCCAAAAAAAATAATAATAATGTTTTTTTTTTCTAGCCACATGCCTTTAAGCCCAGCACTCTGAGTTAGAGGCCAGCCTGGTCTATAGAACAAGTTCCAAGACAGCCAGGACCACACAGAGAAACCCTGTCTCAAAAAAAAAAAAAAAGAAAAGAAAAAAATCTATCTTCATTACTGATAACCTTTTGTTTAGGGGACAACATACAAACACCTAACAGAATCCATGTTTTACTTCAGTTCCACCCTAGCTCCAAAGCTAGCTAGCGTGCACACAACATCTCAAGGCTGAGTGTGGCAACACCAGTGCTAGACCGCTCAGCCCACCAGGAGAGGAAACCAGATGACCATCATAACCTAAGTTAGCCAGCCATAATACACCAACCCACCTAAACTCTTGTTTGCTTTTTGTTTTGATCCACCTGGTCTGCCGTTGTTGGCTTATTTGTTTCGAGCCAGGGTCTCACTATTGTAGCTCTGACTGTCGTGGAACTCCCTACATAGACCAGGCTGGCCTCCAACTTGGAGGTTCTCCTGCCTCTCTGCCTCCCTAGTGCTGGGATTAAAGGTGTGTGCCATCACACTTGGCATTTAACCCAGCACATCTTGAAAGAAAAAATTACCTTGACTCCTCCGATTTAATTATCAGAACCTTCCAGCCTACAGATCAAAATCTGGCCTTTATAATTGACTTCAGCTCCATTTCAACCTCTTACTCTCAAAAAAAAAAAAAACGTAGTATTTCTTCCTGCTCCCCAGCGCTGCTATGGGGGTGAGAAAGGTGGCCTCTGGTGCATGTCCTATCATTCCTTCTGTCTTCAGCACATCTACTCTTCTAACCAAACCCCCAACACCTCTACTGGAGCTACTCTCAACCCACACGTCATAAACCTTTACCTGGATGTACTTTACATACCTTTGGCTTTCAGACAAAAAATCTCCCTATATACACCCTAGGCTGGCCTCAAAGTCATCCTCCTGCCTCAGTTCCACAAGTGCTACAATTAAGAACTTGCCAGCGTGTTTTCATACTTTCTTGCAAACATTCTATAATACCCTCTGTTTCTGGTTGTTCCTCTGGTCTCCTGCTCCAGACTTTGCAGGCTGCAGCAACAGCTAGGCCTGGCAGCACACGCAACTACTTGGGAGGCGGCAGCAGAATGCGCTCCAGGCCAGCGGCAGACAACTATTTTCAATATTGTCACTACCACCCAAGTCCTTCTGCAACTCCAGTCCTCGTACTCCATCCTCCCAGCTATGCAGATTCTGATAAGCTTCCTAATCTTCAAAAGCAGTGTTTGTGGAAAGGAGAGCAGCTGAATCATTAGAAATTCCTCCTTTCTAATGTGCAGTCATTTTTCTTCACTCAGGTATCCCGTTGCAAACACCACGGCTTCAGGATGGCATCAAATAGGCCCCAAGGATTGGACCTCTCCAGGAACTTCCACAATACAAAAAGGAGATGCCAAGGCTTTGCTACGATCTAGTTTGAGAGCTGAATCCTGAGTTTATCACTTCACTAAAAAGATCTGCTTCGGTCTTCTGTAAAAGCCCCCAGTGAACACTAGGAAAGTCACACCTTCCACAATCATGTTTATTAAAACACAGAGGTTGGTGACACAGCGATGCAGGGAAATCACTGGCAGTGAGCCTCACTGCCTACATTTTATACACGAAAGAAGAGATAACCAACTAGGCAGTGGGGGTGTACGCTTTGATCCCAGCTCTCAGGAGGCAGAGGCGGGCGGATCTCTGAGTCCCAGAGCAGTCTGGTCTACAGAGAGAGATCCAGGACAGCCAGGGCTGCACAGAGAAACTGAGTGAGAAACAAAAAAAAAAAGGGGGGGGGACCCAACTCCCCATGGTCCACACATGCACACTAAACTTTAATAAAACTTTTTGTTTTTTCTTTTTTGTTTTTCCAGACAGGGTTTCTCTGTGTAGTTTTGGTGCCTGTCCTGGATCTCACTCTGTAGACCAGGCTGGACACAAACTCACAGAGATCGCCTGGCTCTGTCTCCCAGTGCTGGGATTTTAAAGGCGTGTGCCACCACCGCCTGGCTAATAAAATTTTTAAAATGAAACACCTTGCCAGGTGTGCACTGTAATCCCAGTACTTGAAAACAGGGGAATCTGAAAGGTGATCTTGCCTACCAAGGGACTTTGAGTCCAGCCTCGGCAACACAGCAAACCTTGTCTCAACAAAACAAGTATGAAAGCTAATTCTATTGTCAGAGACCAACAAAAAACCAAGTACAGAATCATAATTTATATTAGGTGCTATATTAAGTCTTGCTGTAAATCAGTGACTGGTGTGATCCAAAGGCAGAAAGAGCTAAGTACTACTGTGCACACACCAACAGCTCACTTGCACATCACATGTGTGGATTTCCCTTAGAAAAAGGGAATACCTGTTTACAGAGCTTCTGCTATGTTTGTTCAAGAGACACATTTTCCAGATGGCATGTTCTGGTTTCCTGCAGTTGACAATCAGACCTGAATCCCATTCAAGGACCTTCCATACTGCGGTGAAATGCATGTTTTTCATGTATGATTTTGCAGTGCCAAGCACTAGGTGAAGCTGACATTTCAAATATATTTACTTTCTAAAAGAATGTAAATGTGTAATTTCATTATACGGCCTTTTAAAATCTAAATTCCTATCACAAATCATCAGAAAAGTCATTCTGTAATGAAAGGTACTCATGGTCAAGTTCATCAACATTATGGTTTCAGGTGAAAGCTCAAATTTTATCATTGACAATTAATACCATCAGATTTTGTCCCTAAAGAGCTATGCTTAACTAACTCACTTTCTGAAAACCCATAGATTGTCATGTCAGTCACTGTTTCAATTAAAAAGTATTTCAGGGGCTGGAGAGATGGCTCAGTTGTTAAAAGCACTGGCTGCTCTGCCAGAGGACCTGGGTTTAATTCCTAAAACCCACATGGCAGCTCACAACTCCAGTTCCAGGGGATCTGACACCCTCTTCTGACCTCATGTGCAAGCAAAACATCCACAAAGCAAAATTTAGTAAATCTTTTTTTTTTTTAAGTATATCAATGCTGAGCAGATGGCTCAGCCAGTAAAATGCTTGCCTGAATTCAATACCCAATCCACATGAAAGCCAGGGGCAGTAATGTGCATTTGTAATTCCCCCATGTGGGAAGAGGGAGAAATGGGACAGACAGACAGACAGACAGACACACACACACACACACACACACACACACACACACACACACACAGTGGGGGTCAGATAGACAAATAGACACCTGGGGCTCACTGGACAGAACAACTCAAAGTGGAGGGAGGGGCCGCAGTGGCGGTAAGATGGCAGAAATGGGTAAAAGCACCTGCTACCAAGCCTGTTGACTTGAGCCCCACCTCCAGAACTGTTGTTCCCCACCAATATGGAGATTGTAGGTGACAATTTCAAACAGTATTTTAAAACTGAATTAAGATGGCCAAGAAATTCAAGAATATAAAACATTCAATACCCATATAATAAAATCTTCTAATCAAGTTAGAAATAAATACCCAGAATTAATGAGAAGAATTGATATCCAGGGAAGACCAAACACATACATGCTCACACACAGAAGCAGAGAATATGAAAATAATTATAAATCTTCATAATTACAAAGAGTAAGAAAAGACAATCACATCACCCATTATCTGAGTACCACATAATCAAACTCAAAATAGATCTGGTTAGCATGGAGTACTGTCTGAAGCCAAAGTCTAACAGGGCAGATTCCCACACTGAGCAGAGCACACACACTGACTCAGGCAAACTAAAGCAGAGAAGAAAGAGAGCTTCAGATCCATCTCAGGGTTGACTCCAACACCAACAGGATCTACCAAAATTACATCTCTGAATTTCAGCTGCCTTTTCTTCTTGAGACAAGGTTTCTCTGTGTAGCCCTGGCTGTCCTGGAACTCACTCTACCATCTAGGCTAGCCCCTGAGTGCTGGGATTAAAGGCATGCACCACCACCAGAGGCTCAACTGCATTTTCTATCAATGGAAACCCACCATTTTCACAAGGTTCAAGTGATTAAAAATCCTATTTCCAAAAGCAAAAATTAACTCATTGTTTAGCAGATGCAGGCTCTTGCATATTACCTCACCAACAACACTGTCACCTATTAGTGTTGTTTTAAGAAACAAGCAGGCGGTGGTGACACACGCCTTCAACCCCAGCACTTAAGAGGCAGAGGCAGAGGCAGTTGGATCTCTGAGAGGCCATCCTGGTCTACACAGCGAGTTCTAGAACAGCAAGAACTGTTAAAGAAACCCTGTCTCAAAAAACAAAAAATAAAAAACAGATCTTTGAAGCCACAATATTGGCACATGATTTTAATCCTAGTATCCAGGAGGTAGAGGCAAGCAAAGTCTAGCAAGTGCCACTAAGTGAGATCCTTTCTACAAACAAAACAAAACAACCATGTTAATGTTCATAGTCGATTCTTCTTCTTTTTTGTTAATGTGTATGGTTGTTTAGTCTACATATGTCTGTGTACTGTACGCATGCAGTGCCTAAGGAGGGACTGTAGTTACAAATGGCTTGCCAGTCACCATTTATGTATATGTGTAGGCAGGTGGAACTCTGAGTTCAAAGCCAGCCTGGTCTACAGAGTGAGTCCAGGACAGCCATGGTTATACAGAGAGACCCTGACTAAAAAATTTTAAAAATTTGAGTAAAGCTGGGCGGTGGTGGCCCACGCCTTTAATCCCAGCACTTGGGAGGCAGAGCCAGGCAGATCTCTGTGAGTTCGAGGCCAGCCTGGTCTATGGGATCGAGATCCAGGGCAGGCACCAAAACTACAGAGAAACCCTGGGGGGTGAGGTGGGGGAATCTGAGTAAAGATATTGGCAATTGAACCTAATTGGCAAATGACAGTCTCTTTCACTATACAGCATCCATAGAAAGATGGTTTCCTTATTGATGCCAAGAGACTCAGGATTCTTACATGTTGTCATAAAACAACTTGTCAAAACCCAAATAAAAACTCATACACATAAATAATTCATCTTTACCTTCCTTCCATGACCTAAGAAGCGAAGCCTGCAGAGCCGTGTCTACAAATGCGGCAGGAGAATTGCATCTGTGTGGGACCATCTTCTGAGTCAGAGCATGCTCCTGCAGCAAGCCAGTGCCATCCGCACACAGTGGGACTAGAATCTGACGGGTCCGGGTACTTGAGGCCTGTGCCAACCAGAGGGCTCCTTTCCGTAACAAGTCTGCCAACACACTATGGACTGACTCCGTGCTTCATTCTAAAACCCCTTTCAGCTATCATCACAATCAGATTTTAAAAAGCTAAGCTAAGCAACAAAATGAGAAGTTATTTCAATTCTACTCATGCCATCTGTCAGAACACCTTTCCACAGCTGACCTGCAGGGATTCACTCCTCTAATTCCCTCTTTCTTCTACATTCTGGTCACATTCCAGGGTATGTACGGACATTAAAGAAGGGCTGGCACACGGTGACACTGCAAGACCACTAGGTGAAGATGCTGCATTTTGACTAATGTCTAAAACTGGACCAAATAATCAGAAATGTCACAGAAATGAATCAAACATCCTGCACCATTCATCTTCAGATGCTTGTGTATTCACAATGTGTTTAATATACAAAACCCACCAAGAACTTTTAGTTTCTCAGATTAATAAGTAATGCATTTTATTTAAAGCTTAGAAACATGTGTTAAGCATGTGTGCATATGAAAAGCTTTAAAAGTTGTTTGAAAATGTGCAAACGCATAAGACTCTTGTTCCCCGATCAATGTCAGCTGCCATGCGGCCCTGTCTGATGCACACTACCTCACAAAGACAATGTGGAATCTACCGGCTGCAGCACCGGTTACACACAGCAAATTCTACCCAAGTCAGAAGTGTAGGTTTCCAGCATCAGCTTCTAAATAGCACTGTACCTTTGTGTTTTCTTTTGAGACTGGGTCTGTGTACCACTGCATGTCCTAGAGCTTGCTATGTAGACCAGGTTAGCCTCACAGAGATCTACATGCCTTTACTACCCGAGTGTGGGATTAACAGAGTGTTTGACCACACCCTGACTATCTATCGTTCTTTTGAAAATAGACTTAGAAACAAAGAATCCTAAGAAAATAAGTACAAGTGTGGCCTTACAAGCTACAATTACTTAGAACACTGGTATAAAGTAGACTGTTTGCATTAGTTCTCTCTTCAAATTGTTAGGCTGGTATTTAGACCAAATATATTTCCTAATTTTCAAAATTAGGTACTATAAGAGGTACATTATCACCAACCTGAAGGCTTGTTTTGTTCTCTGTTTATTGTGCATGTGCGTGCATGCGTGTGTGTTGAACTCGGAGTCCCATGCATACATGAAGGCAAGCATTCTACCATCTGAGCTACAACCCTGTCCTTGATCCAATTTTTTTGTGTATTTGTCCATGTTGAATGAAACTCTCTTTCATGAGCAAAAACAAAAATGTGATCCAGTTCTACAAAAAGAAACGGTGACTGTTATTAACTAAAGATGAATTCGGGAATTAACAACTAAAGAGATGTTCAGTGGTTGAAAGCACTTACTGCTCTTGCCAAGGACCTGGGTTCATTTCCCAGCACCCACATGGTGGCTCACAGCCATCTGTAAGCCCAGTTCTAGAGGATCCAACAGACGCACGTGTGGTGCATATATACACATGTGGGCAAAACATTCATAATCATAAAATAAGTAAGTCTTTTATTGTGCATGCCAAGAGTGGTGCCACACTTGAATACAGAGATAAAAACACTGAGTTTGAGGACAATATGAGCTATTATAGAAAGACTCTATCAAAAATGTATGTGTGTGTGTGTGTGTATATACGCACATGAATTCTAAAGTATTCATTATACATTCCAAGAGTATCATACTTAAAGGAAACTACCTCAGCTGCTGATCTGACTTCAATAATCAAACAACTCTTGACAGGAATTTTCTTTTTAAAGCATCTTATACAGTGTGTGATCTGTGCTCAGTCAGCAATGGCAGTGTACACTTACTTGTACTCCCAGCACTTGGGAAACCCAGGCAGGAGGACTGCTCCCAGTTCTAGAGGCCAGTATGAACTACAGAGCAAGTACCAGACTAGCCAGGGCATCATAGCCAAAATTGCATCTCAAAAAGCTTACAGATAGCTGTTAATAAAGATGCTATGAGTAAATGGATTTTGTGGCTAAGGGCTTGGAACACATGCCACAGCAGGTGCCCCAGCACTCCACAGCACCCACTTTGTTCAGTAAGGCAGTAGTGTCTCCTCTCTACTTGTGCATCTAGCTGGACCCGGAGCCTCAGGGGGCTTCTCCTGGTCTCCACCTTCCACCTCACCTCAGGAGTGCTGAGTGAATTACAGATGTAGGCCGTTGCTCCTGGCTTTTCCTGGGGGTTATGAAAATGACACTCAGGTTGTCAGGCTCATGGAGCTAGGGTCTTCCCCCACTGAGCCAACATCTGGGCCCAATGTCAACATTATATTCAAAATACTGAAACTTAAAATAACAAATGTATCAATACTCTTGCTTTAACAACTTCATACTACATTCCAAATATATACATCAATATCAGTAGTCTACGTCTCACGAAAGACTATCTTTGAGAACTACTGAATATGGTAGCTCACGCAAACAACCCCAGCACACAGACTCAGGCAGGATAGTCAAGAATTCCAGTCAAGCTTGACACACACCTTTAATCCAGAGGCAGGCAGATATCTGTGAGTTCAAGGCCAGCCTGTCTAAGGTCTATTTCCAGTACAGCCAGGAACGACTCAGAGAGACCCTGTCTTAAAAAAACCAAAATTTCATGCCAGCCTGGGCTATATAGTGAGTTACATGCTATACTAAAATGTGAGACAGACCCTGTCTAATACTACTACTACTACTAATAATAATAATAGTAGTAATAATAATAATAATAATAATAATAGTGAAATAAACTAAAAAGACAAGGGAGTTGTAAGGGGGCACATTGGGGGCTCTAAGGGGAAGTTAGAGTTGTTGAGGAGATACATAATCAAAAATATTGCATGCATGTATGACATTCTCAAAAAAGAAATTTAAAAAATTTTTTTAAAGGTTTTAAAAGAGAGAGGGAAAAAAAGTCACATCATTCCAAGTAAAATAGCTGTGGCTTTTCCATTTATAACAAAACCACTTGACTGGCCTTAAATAGAAGGAAGATTCACCAAAAATTACAGTGCAAGTTTTAAATTGTAGTTATAAGCTTGAGTGTAAAAACTGGTTTTAAAGGTTTTGAAAAACTAAAGTGAGCTATGTGTAATGACACACACCTATAACCCCAACACTTGAGGGAGGATGATCAAAAGTTCAAGGTCATCCGAGCTATATAACTAGGCTGAATTTTCAATATGAACCATGACACCTTCTGTTGAAAGAAGAAAAAAAAAATGAGGTAAAGTCTGGAGGTATAGCTCAGCAGTCGAGTGCTTGTTCAGTAAAGCTTGATCCTCAGAACTGCAGGGCTGAGCACAAAATATGCCGCTACATCAGCAGCAGGTAGAGCTTTACCAACCTCAGATCTGAATATAAATCCTAATGAAGCCAAAGAGAGAGAGATTGAGAAAAATTAATTATGAAAAAATACAATTTAATCTTATAAGCCATCATTAAATTTAAAAGGTAAGTATATTAGAACCATTATTTTATTGTTGTTGTTGTTGTTGTTGTTGTTGTTGTTATGCTAAACAAGGAGCTGGCTAAACAGCCAGCACTGGCTGGTCTTGCAGAGAGAACCAGGATTCAATTCCCTACACCGACATGGCAGCTCACAACGGTCTGTAACTCCAGGACTTCTGACGCCCTCTTCTGGCCTCTGCAGGAACTGCATGCACATGGTGAACAGACATGCAAGCAGGCAAACACCAATACACATTAGATAAATCAGAGCACACAACATACACAATAATGCTCAATTTAGTGTCTTAAATTTTAAAACACGTGGGCTGGGAAGATGGCTCAGAGGCTAAGAGCACTGGCTGCCCTTCCAGATGTCCTGAGTTCAATTCCCAGCAACCACCTGGTGCCCTCTTCTGGTCTGCAGGTGTACATGCAGGCAGAACAGTGTATACATAATAAATCTTTTAAAAAAGCTTAAAACACATGATTGTGAACATGATTGTTCATCTGACATGGTGCAGATACCTGTAATAAATACATACTATTTATTACTCCCATTTAATCTTACAGAACAGTGAAATAGAAGCAAGAACTGTAACAGAGAGAAAACAAACTCACTCCAACTGGTGAAGTTCAGTACTTCATCAGTACAACACAAGAAAACAACTACTGGCACCTGAGCCACAATATCAGAAATTTCATTCTTCCTCACAGACTTTCCCTCCTGATAAGCAAGCCAGTTAATGCAAGAACTACCATTAGAACCAGAGAGATTTTGTCTTTGTTCTGGTTTTCTTTTTAAAAGAGAGAAAGAATATGGGGGGGTGGGTAGAGGGAAAGATCTGACCAAAATATATTTAAAAAAAGGAAAAGAACTTTCTTGGGGCTCAGTGGTGGTTGTGCACACCTTTAATCCCAGCACTTGGGAGGCAGAGGCAGGAGGATCTCCGAGTTTGAGGCCAGCCTGGTCTACAGAGCAAGCTCCAGGACAGCCATGGTTACATAGAGAAACCCTGTCTCTAAAAAATAAACTTTCATTTTTGTTAACTTGGAGAGGCCCGAGAGCCCCAGTAATAACCCTAACCACACCTACTAAAACTTCATCCTACCACCAGTGGGGTAAAGGATAGACTTTAGCAATCACCAATAACAAGCAGAAGACTGTGTACTCTATTTGTTTAGGTTTAGGATAGGAGGTGTTTAGGTTTGGCTTTTGCAGTTAAGGTCTGTGGTTCCTGGCTGCGCTGGCACTCACAATAGAAACTGGGTTCAGCCTCCCATTGCTGGGGTTACAGGCATGTGCTGAAATCACAAATGACCATTCAGCATACTTGACTTATCCCCACAAACACCTCCTGTAAAAGGGAATGCACAATCGCTGTGCTCGAAGGGCTGTAGGAAGGGCATCATTGAATTCAAAGTCAGCTTGGGCTGCAAAGTGAGGCCCTGGTATCTTCTGCAGCCTAGGCTAAATAGTGAGACCCTTAACTGTGAATCTCTCATCTCACTAGCGATCTTGTGCTTCAGTGAGCAAGGGAGAATCTCTACATGAAGAACCAGAGCTGTCAACCACAAAAACTTACAGTTGGAAAGAACCTGAGATCTGTAAAGTGTACAAATTGATCATTTTGAAAACTTACAGAAAGACCACAGCTTTTCTACTACAAAACTGGCCACCTGTGCTTCCTGGCTTTATGCTGAATTACTCTCTCTAGGCAGGCAACTGACAAGATGAAATGATCCATATACCTCAAACAAAACAGGCTGAAAACAGTAAGATAGCATACAATCAAAGCAATGTTTTTCAAACTAAAATAAAGGGCCAGGATAAATATACCTGTTACAACCTAGTTAGTAGTCATTCCTGCGCCAGTGATATTTTTTTTTTTTTTTTTTTTTTTTTGGTTTTTTTTTTTGGTTTTTTTTGAGACAGGGTTTCTCTGAGTAGCTTTGCGCCTTTCCTGGGACTCACTTGGTAGCCCAGGCTGGTCTCGAACTCACAGAGATCCACCTGGCTCTGCCTCCCGAGTGCTGGGATTAAAGGTGTGCGCCACCACCGCCCGGCCAGTGATATTTTTGTTCACATTGATTCACTACAACCAGAACTTTTAATGATATTTTGCATGGAGAAAGGGAACATAATATATGTGTAGGTAAAGGACAACTTGGGGACACCTCCTCCGAGCATATGGATCTCAGATCAAACTCAGGTTGTCAGGCTTGGCCGCAGATGCCTTTACCAGCTGAGCCTTCTCACTAACCCATTAGGAGAACTTTTAGAAGGAGAAATTTAATTAAAAAAAAAAAAAAAAAACTATTCCGTCTACAATGTGGTTTTTTGTTTTGTTTTAAATTAATTTACTTACTTTTATTTCATTTGCATTGGTATTTCGCCTGCATGTATGCCTGTGGAGGATGTTAGAGACAGTTGTTAGCTGCCATGTGGGTGCTGGGACTTGAACCCAAGTCCTCTGGAAGAACAGTCAGTGCTCTTAACCAATGAGCCATCTCTCCAGCCCTACAATGTGTTTCTGTATTCACTACATTGTGAGGGTTCATCTTGACTGCAAGCTTGATTGGACTGAGCCACTGGTGCCTAGGGTTTTAATGGACACAGCACACTTCTGGGTGCGTCTGTGAACTCTATTCCAGAGCTGGCACATGAGCAGCAAAGGACATGGTAAAGGCCTGTCCTGACTGTAGGTGGCACCATCCAATAGGCCAAAGGACCTGACAGAATGAAAGTGAGGAAGTGAGGAAGGTGCCTACAAGAGCAAGGACAAGCTCTGGATCAATACACAGTATAAACAATACAAAAGGAAATCAAGATGGGTCCCTAACTAATCCTGGGGTTAGACTAAAGGCTTATTAAACACATGAAGCCTTGAGCATTCTCGTCAGGTGACTGGAACGCTGAGCGGCACCCCAGGCACCGCTGCTTTTTCTGTAAACAGGAAAAGGAACAGAAGAAAATCTTGTAGCAAAACTACAAATTGGTAGAAGTAGCAGATAAGGAAGCAACAAGGGGACATGAGTAAAGGCAAATGTGAAATTGCTACTAGTTTCAAAGTTACTAGCTCTTGACCTAGAGAAGGCTAAAATTAGAAACAGAAAGTGGGACAAAAAAAAGTAAAAGACAGAAAACTAGCAAACTAGATAAAGCCTGTTTGTAAATGTATCCAAGGAGGTTGGGATTCCAAGACCCAGATCTCAGGACTAACTAAGCAAGAACTGGCAGGATAATGCCAACTTGACTTAGCTGAGCAAAGCACAGCACTTTCTGAGCGGTCTGCAGGCTTTTCTATTTCATCACTGTTCTGATGTAATAATAAAGGTTAAGAACGGAGTCTGGGGAAAATAAACAGCAAACATGGGTTGGGGCTGATTCCAATTTGTTTTTTTTTTTTAGACAGGGCTCACCTTGTAGCCCTGGCTGGCCTGCCTTTGTAAGGACTAAAGCATGCACCGCCGTGCTATGCAGATGCCAATTTTCACCAAAAACCTTACACTATCCACACAGAGATGCAGGCGGGGCTGCTTTCCCTCCTGTCCCCATATGTATCTTTGTCTGTATACTGTAGACGAACATACACCTATGTGTTCACTCAGCCCAAGTCCACTTGCTCAACCATCGTCAGGAGAAGCGCATTAAGCACAAAGCAAGTTGAAGCCACAAAGCAGAAGGCAAAGCCTTCAGGCACTTCAAGTAAAAGAAAATTACAGCGATCAAGTCAAGGAGACTGCATGAATTACCTGGCGCCCAGTCAGTGAGGTTCAGGTAGGAGCTTATTTTTACCGATCTCTGAGTCCGCTGTTCAGCAAATCTTTTGATCCTGAGGGCAAAAAAAAAAAGGGGGGGAGGAGTGAATTTTATTGTCTTGTCTTCAAATTAAGCATTAGTATTAGCCCTTCATAATTATTCCCATCTCCCCCTTCAGCATGAGAAAACCATCATGCGCACAGCCTCCTCTGGGACTTGGAGTAGATGACTTTTTTGCCACATGAATATTTGTATTTTTTTATTAAAAGAAAAAAGTTAAGCACAGCATTCACATGATCTTCACAGAAGACAGCAGGGTTTATACTGTATACTTCCACTCACGCTGGTGCACATGAGAAAGGATCAGTCTGACTTTTACTATACCAAACCATTTGCTATACTCATTTCATGCATTATAAACATGTTTAGTCCTAGGCAAAGCCAACCTGGAAACCTGAAAGATACAATGAAAGCAACAGCCTTGGCTTCCCAAAACAGCCCTTTGAAAAAAAGACCAGTTTCAGCCGGGCAGCCGTGGTACATGCCTTTAATACCAGCACTCGGGAGGCAGAGCCAGACGGATCTCTGTGAGTTCGAGGTCAGCCTGGTCTACAGATGAAGATCCAGGACAGGAACCAAAACTACACAGAGAAACCCTGTCTCGAAAAACTTAAAAAAAAAAAAAAGAAAAAAGAAAAGAAAAAGAAAAAAGAAAAGAAAAAGAAAAAGGCCAGGTTCCTTCCTGCTACCAGTACCAAAAGCCGTGGTACGTGCCTTTAATGCCAGCACTCTTGTTCTGCCTGCTCTCCTGCCCAAGAACACTCTAGGGAAGGGGGACTGGGGTGCAGCATGCTGGTTACCAACCACCCCACACCAGCGAAGATGGGGTCTTGCCCCTTGTATGCTGCAGGGGGGGCACCACTTCGATGGGGAAAGGGTACAGTACCACCTTCTCCCTTTGTTCTGTGGTGGAGGGGTAGCCAGTATCTGTCCCAGCCTGGGGATCCCCCTCTGGTTTCCTATGTGCAGTGACTTGAATAAAAAAAAAACAGCCTTTTCTGGAGAAAAAGAGACAGGCTTGGTGTGTGTCTGTCTACTGGATGCCAGGACTGTGCCAGTAAACGACAATATAAAGAACTCATGGGTCAGGTGTGGCAGCACACGCCTTTAGTCCCTGTTCTTGGGAGGCAGAGGCAGACAGATGGCTATGAGTTTTGAGGCCAGCCTGGTCTACAGAGGGAATTCCAGGACAGCAAGAAATACAAAAAAGGAGGAGGAGGGAGAAGGGGAGGGAGGGGGGGAGGGGAGGGGAGGGAGGGAGGGAGGGAGGAAGGAGGGAAGGAGGGAAGGAGGGAAGGAAAAGGAGAAAGAAAACCCACAGGAGGCTGGAGCGATAGCTCAGTGGTTAAGAGCATACACTACTCTTGCAGAGAACCAAAGTTAGTTTCCCAATACCCTTTGCAGGCCACTCACAGCAACCTGTAACTCTTAGCTTATATCTCTGGCCTTGGGTAGTACTGCACTCACATTCAGATACACACAAATAATTAAAATAATAAAATAAGCCGGGCGGTCGGTGGTGGCGCATGCCTTTAATCCCAGCACTTGGGAGGCAGAGGCAGGTGAATCTCTGTGAGTTCCAGGCCAGCCTGGGCTACAGAGTGAGTTCCAGGTAAGGTGCAAGGCTACACAGAGAAACTCTGTCTCAAAAATATAATAATAATAATAATAATAATAATAATAATAATAATAAATACTATAAAAATGAAAGCATGGTGCCACCATTAGTTGGGGGGAGCAAAAGCAGGCACAAAAGTGCCTGAAACAAATGTGATGTCCATGAAATAAGCATTTGATGAGCACCAATGCCTGTGCTATAGGCAGGGAAGAGTAAAAGTGGGGGATATTAGATCCACAAAATGGAGTAACTCCAAAGCACTATTAAGATGTGAAATTAGGCAATCTCTGCAAATATTACCTGGATTTATAAATGCCTTAATTCTTCACACTAAACAGCAGAAGAGACTAGCACAACCACATGCATCTGCAGTCCCAGAACTGGAAAGGCTATGGCAGGAAGATGGCTAATTCCGGACCAGCCTAGGCTATACACTAGCCAAATTCTCTCTCAAAAACAAAACAGAGTTGGGGAAATAGTTCACTGTGAGGGTTTGTTAGCATTCACAGAGCCCAGATTCAATTCCAGGACCACTACCCCCAAAAGGCAAAGGGGATAAAAACACACTTTAAAGGATATTTTTATTATTCATGCATGCATGTGTATGTGTGTGCGTTCCTGTGCCCCATTACAGAAATGTGAATGTCAGAGAACAACTTGCAGAAATCTATTCTCTCCTCCACCATGGGCCCAAGCTCAGCTCAGTCAAACCTTTACCCAATGGGCCATCCTGCCAATTCCAATAACACTTTATATAATACTGGCCATTTGCAGCTGGGCAGTTGTCACTCACACACACACACACACACACACACACACTCGCCTTTAATCCCAGCACTAGAGCTACAAAGGGAAATCTGAGAGGCAGGGGGAAGGGGGTGGTACACGCCTTTAATCCCAGCACTGGGGAGGCAGTATGGGAGTTCAAGGCCAGCCTTCTCTACAGGGAGAGTTCCAGGACAGGCTGCAAAGCTACACAGAGAAACCCTGTCTCAAAAATAAAATAAAATAAAAAATAAAGGGAGAGAATAGTGGCCATTTGTCTAAAAACTATATGGAAGACAGGCTACATAAATGAAATGCAGCAAGGTGATTGAAAGTGAAAGTTTCCATATAGCCCAGCACATCCAGGAAGCAATGCCAGGCATTCTGCTCAAACACAGACTCCAGCCTCCGGGTGCAGGGGATGGGAGGATGGCAGTAGGGGAAGATGGTGGTTAGAGCCAAGTACATGGCACACATGCATGAAAATGCCGTAACAAAACCCAGTACTGTGCATGCTAACCTAACATAAAATTTTAAAAAATGCATTTTTTAAAAAATGTTGGGTGTGGTGGCAGACACACTAAATTCCAGCATCAGGCTAGCCAGTTGCACAGTGAGATCTTATCTCAAAACCTAAAAGTCGTGGAGGCACACTATTCTGCTTTTAAATGCCCAGAGACTAAAGAGACTACAAAATCCTGGCGGCAGAGCGTCTGTGAAGCGGCCTCACACCTTTGGCTGAGCCCAAGTTAGTAAGGACCTAGCTAGCTAGAAGGGAAGCAGCGCGTCAGCAAGCTGCTTGCAGCTGCTTGCTCCGCCGCTCTCCCCTCTCTGCCTCTCCCTCCGTTTGTTTCACCCACCCTCTTCTGAAAAGCAGTGGAGAAGAGTCTGGCCGGATCACACTAAATAAATACAGCAGAGGGGTGGGGGTGGGCGGTGAGCAGGCTCCACCCCTGGAAGGCTTTCCACAGGAACTGCTACAAGGTCAAAAGTTTACAGTGGTTTCAATTTCACCTTTTAGCAGCCAATCAGCAAACAGACTGCGCTGACCCTCGGGCTGCAGCAGCATTAACTCCCTGGCTACCACCGCTGCTGCTGTTCCTCGGAGGCCTTCTCTTAAGAAGCAGAAAAGGTTAAAAAAAAAAAAGGGTGGGGGGCGCATCGAACACCCTAAGGTCAGGTGACAACTTTATTTTAAACAGGGGTTTGAGAAGAAATATGATTTGATAATTATCCTCTTTCTCCTTCAAGTCAGGATTTCTTTATCTTAAGAGAATCCAATAAACTGATCGATAATGCTAGTAAAGACAAAGAATTAATAATCAGAGAAGGTTAAGATTTTCCTCCATGAGGCTTCAATCTACCAACAATGTACAATGACAGAAGATGATGCTGGTTTGGTTCCCTGGAAATGCTTTAAAGAGAAAACTCGATAATGAAGCCCATTAATTATAGTGCTTAGGCTCCCATTCCCTCAGGTCACTGATGCAAACTGCAGTGTACCGTCCTTTTCACAAGGGGAGGCTACAGCTAGAGCTTCTAGGGGCCCATTTGTTCCCTGTCCTTTCTCACTAGACCCTCCAGGACCCACCATTGGCTCCTAAAATGACCCCATATAAGATAGTAGGTTTTATCCAAACCAAGAATATCAGATATTAGTTATTTCTGAAACACCAGCAGTGAATACACAAAGTGCCTCACTTATTGCACAACTGCCTACGGCCTAGAGCACCGCAGACTGTCCTCACCGCACAGAAAAGCCACAGAGCAACTGGACTACAAGGTTCAGCCCTGACTACATCAATGATGATGCACATCTTTTCTCAACTTGGAATTCTAACAAGTAATCTCCAATAACTTCCAAACACCCCCCCCCCCGTGATATAAACTTATGACTGATTTTAAAATACATCTAGTGCACTCTTTAACACAGCTTGCAGAAGCGCGTGCACTATGTGTATGCAGGCATTTAATTTGTTTTCTTTTTACAGGATGGCCTCATTTTGAGGGAAAATGGATGCGACAAATTTTTACATCAAGTCAGCATGTTAGCCAGAAGCTTTTTTGTGTTCTGAATTTGATTAATACAAGCCAAGGTCACTTCCTGAATGATGCCTACCACTGCAGCTGCGGGCAAAGAAAGACTAGCATGAGGCTGGGGTGATGGCATTTACTAACACTCAGATATATATTCCATTTCCACACAGTTATCTTGGCAAGATCCTGGTGTCCTGGTTTATAAAGATGAAAAATATTTCTATTCCGCGATATTTAAACACAGAAATGTAATTCAATATGCACAGCATTCGTGTCAAAATTGTATCTAAAATGTCCTTCTTGACAATGTGGGAAAAAAACATTTTAACTATGTAAAACTATACAAATAATATCAGACACCAAACTGAACTAACTAGAACTACAAGATGACCTGAACCTAGGGTGCAAATGCCTGAAGGAAGAAGATCTACGCCCTTACAGAGAACAGAATTAGACCTACAGTTCCTTCACCCAAAACCAACAAAGGCCCAAGTCATAGCAAAAATCTAAAACTTTTATTAGAAAATAATTCATGAAATTTTATTCTGACATGCAATTGAATTTTTACCTGTTAGCATTATGCAAACATTATTGTGTCTTTAAAATTCTCAGAGTATACACGAACAGCAACCAGAGTAAACCCTACTTCAGCAACAGGAACGTGTCAGTGTCGGCTGGCATAGCTAACGACCTAAGTGCACTCCACACCCTGCCTAACCCTGTGTCCTGCACAGCTCAGACCTGCAGAGCAGAGCAGGCAGAGTCAGGAAGCCTGCACCTTCCTGCAATTGTCTATAAGGGCCTCTTAGAAAAGGACTGTGTGTCCCATCTTACTTTTCAAATAACAAACTATCATGTTCCAGACACCTATAATCAGCAAAACACCCCATGTGGGTTTCTTGGTTACTCTATTTCCTCATTAGTTTATTTATTTGTTTGTTCACTTACTTATTTAAGTTTTCTGAGACAAGGTTTCTCTGTGTAATATAATAGCCCCAGCTGTTCTGGAACTCACTCTGTTCCTCAAATTCAAAGAATCCACCTGCTTCTGCTTCGAGTGCTAGGATTAAAGTTGTGCACCACCACCGCCTAGCCATTTTTTTTTTTAATTTTTATATACATTGGTGTTTGACCTGCATGTCTTTGTGAGGGAGTTAGGTCCACTGGAACTTGAGTTACAGACAGTTGTGAGCTGCCATGTGGGTGCTGGGAATTGAACCCAGGTCCTCTGGAAGAGCTATTATCACCATCTCTCCAGCCCTTATTTTTAATATTTTATACTTTATATTGTTATACTTTATATATTTATGAAATATATAAAATATTTTATATTTTAATACAAATACAATATTTTGACCATATTTTTCCCTCCTCCAGCTCCTTCTGGGTCCTCTCCACTTCCCTATGGTTTTAGATTTTGAGATTTCGTCTTCCAGGCTAGCTTCAAAATGGAAACCCCCTGCCTTGAGGCTCCTAGCTTCTAGAATCTGGTGTGCACCCCTGGGCCCAGTTTGAATGTGTCTTGTTTTGTTTTTCATTATGGGGGTGGAGCTTTACAACAGTTCTGTCTCCAAGCTGCATTCCCAGCCCAGTGATTCTATTGTCTTGTGTTTCTTTTATGTAGAATAAGATGGCACTATAAAACCCACGAGGTCCTTAACAAGCCCTGTTGGCCTCGACCTCATGATATTCCTGCCTTAGCCTCCTGTCTACCACTACATTCAAGTTGTATTTAAGATAGTTGTGTAATTAACACAAAAGCTCCTATTTAAAAAAAAAAAAAAAAAATTGGAGCCTGGGCAGTGGTGGCGCATGCCTTTAATCCCAGCACTCAGGAGGCAGAGACAGGTGGATCTCTGAGTTATAGGCCAGCCTGGTCTACAAAGCTATTTCCAGAACAGCCAGGGCTACTCAGAGAACCTGTCTTCAAAAAAACAAATGAAATATATATATATTGAATTTTTAAATATATATGCCAAAAGCAGAAGCACTTTAAAAACAGGCAAGGAGTTTGCAGTAAGTTCAAGGCCAGCCTGGGCTACATAGCAAGAGACACTTGAGACAAAACAAAACAAAAATCTTGTCAATATACAGAAGCACATTACTTTTATTTTGTGCATAAATTGAGACTACAACTCTGTCTATCTTTTCGGCTGGCTGTCCCTGTGCTTTTTCTGACAACTTAGCTGCATAATCAACAAAAGGGCTTTCTCCGTCGTCGTGTTAGGAAAAGGAAGTCACCTGTGTCTGCGCGGGGAGGAGGCTCTGGATTCAGAGGGCCATCAGTGGCTGTGGCTGAGAAAGCAGCTCCAAAGAACTAAGACCTAACACACTGCCCCAGGGCTTTGTGGTTGCTCCTTTTCCGAGACACTAGAGACTGAACCCGGACTGAGCAACAGGCCTGAGCCCTGCAGTTGGTGTGGTGTGTGAGTCCTTACCAATCTATGTGACAGCTCAGTCCCCAGTGTCCTGCCACCAGATGTGGTGAAACTCTAAGGGCCCTGATCAGAAAGTCTTTAGCCTCTTCCTCTATAGCAAGATGAGCCGTTTGCCCACCATGCGTTCCTACCGGGATGTGTTGCCTAGGCAAACCAACTAAGGGAGGGTTGCTAATTGGTAACTGCCATCTCCTCCAAATTCGCTGGAGAAGCATTTTCTAGTTACAATCCCAAGACCATATCCTGACTTTGTTGTTTGTTTTGAGATGAGGTTATGCCAGGTTTTCCTAAATTTCCTATAAAATGTACCATCTGTCTCTCTCCAGCCCTACGTATTGGGATTTAATTTTCTTATTGTTATTTTATTATTTTATGTATGGGTGGGTGTTTTACCTTCATGTATGTCTGTGCACATGTGAACAGTGTCCATGGAGGCAAGAAGAGGGTATCGGATCCTCTGGAACTATAATGACAGACTTTTGTAAGCTACCATGTGGGTGTTAAAGATTGAACCCAGGTCCTCCGAAAGAACAGCCAGTTCTCTTAACCACTGAACCAATGCTCTGGTGCAAAAGAATGTGCTCTTAATTATTTCTTTTGGTGTTTTGAAAGATGTCTCACTATGTAGCCCTCCATGGTCTAGAACTCACTATGTACATCAAACTGAACTTGAACTCAGAGATCTGCCACGCCAATGGTAAGATTAAAGTATGCACCACCACAGTAGGCATCATGTATTGGTTTTACATGTGGGTCTTTTATTGATTTTGTTCAGCCTATGTTTAAAATGAGACACATTAGTTGGGTGGTGGTGGTACACGCCTTTAATCCCAGCACTCGGTAGGCAGAGGCAGGGGAATTTCTAGGAGTTCGAGGCCAGCCTGGTCTACAGAGCAAGATCCAGGACAGACATCAAAACACAGAGAAACCTGTCTTGAAAAAAACAAAAATAAATAAAATAAACCCCCAGCACCCATGTAATAAGCCAAGCACAAGCCTATAATCCCAGAGCACTGAAAGGTGGGGACGACAATTGGATTCCTGGTGTGGCTGTACAGCTAGTCTAGCTGAATCCACAAACTCCAGGTTCAATGACAGTACCTGCCACAAAAATAAAAATAAAAAGAGAAAGCAATTCAAGACACCCAATGTCAACCTCTAGTATGTGCGTACACACACACACACACACACACACACACACACACACACACACAGAGGAATCTACAATAAGCATAGAACAAATGAATACAGAAAAGCTCTTCCTTGAAGTGGAGAGGCAAACAGTAAGTAGAGAAGGATTGAAGGAGCTAAAAGATCAGCATTCAGCGAAAAATCTCAATGACTAATTTAGGAAGTGAACCCAAGGAAGCTAAAGAGACTGGGTGAAAGTTGAAGGAGGGCTGGGCCATCTACAAATCATTCACTGAACACCCACAGACAGAACAAGACAACATCTCCTCTTAAGTAACCATGCACTGGAAAACACAGCTAGTGCCCAACAACCAAAGTTAACATAACCAGAATGTGCAGGGGGGTGGCATAAAGCAATAGAGCAGGTGGACTGGCTACATCCCACGTTAGAGTCTCATCTGAGAAAGCCTGTGTCTCACATTCTCTTCATGTAGCTGCCCAGTCCATGAAGCAGTCCACATCTGGGAATCAACCCTGGTTAGACTAAACCAGGGGATGGTGCTGTCACTGCATGTTTACATACGGGACCAGACAGTCCTTGTGCAGGCTGTGAGTCCTATGGCTATCTCTTAATATCACCCTGATAATTAAAGTATTTTAAAGGGTTAAGGGTCAAGCTCAGACGTAGCATGCTTGCTTATCACATGCAAGGCCCTGAGTTCAATTCCCAGAACTGGAAGGAAAAATAAAATAGGAGAAAAATATTTGCAAAACATCTGTCTGGGACTGAGAAGCCAGTTCCATTAGTAAATGATTGCTGTGCCAGCCCAAGGACTGAGTTAGACTCCCAGCACCATAAAGGCAGACACAGGAGCACACACTATAAATCATAGCACTGGGAAGGCTGAGACAGGGTGCAGCCCTGGGGAATGCTAGCCAGCCAATCTAGCTAAATCAGCAAGCTTAGGATTCAGTGAGAGTCCCTGTCTCAAAAAATAAGGTGAAGAGGCACACTGGAAAACATCCAAACCTTCGTGCACATACACAACTGTCCAACACATGTGCCAAGCACACAAGTACACACATATACAATTCACTCCCAAAAAGTATCTGAAAAATAATACATGCAAAATATATAAAGAACTAAATTATAAGGAAAAATAATCAAAAAGAAAATGAAAACCTCAGTTTTAAAGTATGCCAAAAACAAGGCCGGGAGTAATGGCTCAACAACAGGCCTGCCTCATAGGTACAAGGATCTGATGCCCGGCACCCAGGTAAAACAAACAAACAAACAAACAAAAACATTGTGAGTTTGGTGAGACATTCTTGTAATCCCAGCACTGGGAACGCGAAGACAAGATGATCTCTGAGGGCTCAGCCAGTCTAGCCTAACAGTTAAGTCCCAGCACGCGCACACACACACACACACACACACACACACACACACACACACACACGCGGGGGGGGGGGGGGGGGGGGGGTTGGGTGCGGGCCGAAAGGGCTGGCAACATGGATAAAGGGATTGCTGTCACGGCTAACGCCCTAAGTTTGATCCCCTAAAGCTCACATAGTAGGACCTAAGTTGTCTTCAGACTGCCACACACAGGCAAACATGTGAAAAGATACTAAACCAAACACCTAACTGCAAATCTCCATGATGAAATCCTAACACACTGAATAGACTGAAACAATGCCAAATGCTGAGGAAAATGCAAAGCAATGGGGCTTCAGTGTACTGATTAAAATAACGTAGGAAGGAAAAGGAAAGAGTATTTAGAACTTAAATTCTCCATCATATGGCAATAACACAATGTTTACAAAACTATAAAATTACAGTAGTAACACATTAACTTATTAGGAAGGAATCTCCTGTCAGCTCTAGTAGCTGATGAAGCATTCTGACGAAGCCTTTCTCAGATATGCTAAAATTCCATCTGTCTTTGTGGCATAGCTCAACAAGGGTATTCTAAGCAGATGTAAACCAGTCTGGCTATGCAGCTAATTAGAGCCAAAATCTACTCACATTTTTCAAGTCAATTCTCTAAGTCCTGTCATAACATCCTAAACCAATAAAAACAGTCAATGAAAGCTACCATCATTGGGACTGGAGAGGGAGGGGACTAGCACTTGCTGCTCTTTCAGAGGACCCAGGCTTGATTCCCAGCACCAACGTGGCAGCTCACAACTTTCTGGAACTCCTGCTCCACATCATCTAATGCCCTCTTGTGACCTCAGTGGGCCCTGCCCACGCATGGCACACGAACATACGTGCAGACATAATATTCATACCCACACACATAAAATGTAAGAAACTTTCTCATCAGGATGTTTAACCATGTCCAGGAATAACAGCAGTAAAGCGTGTTTTCCCACAAGGTGTTCCAACTGTCCTGGAACTGAGTAAGGGTGTACAAGCTGGCTCCCTTATGCTCCCTCTGCCTCAGCCTCTGGAGTGCTGTGATTAAGCAGGCATCCAGGCTTCCCCGAACCTCTCTACAAGTCTCTGCTGTCTCTACTCCTTCCTCTAACCCTTTGCACTGGCTACAGAGCTATCACAGGAAGCACACAATATTGTATTAATTAAATGGGAGGAGGAACCACATGGTGAATATCCAGAGCTGTGGGTTCTACTCCCCAACACTGCCCCCCTAAAAATTAGGGGCATGTGAGATGGCTCAGTGGGGAAAGGCACGTGCCACCAAACCTGACAACTCAGTTAAGTCTGGGTCCAACCATCATGGAAAGACAGAACCAACTCCAAAAGTGGTCCCCTGGCCTTCACATGTACCATGTACCCTGGAGTTTCTATGGACTCTCATACACAAAAAGGGATAGAGAGAAATTTGATTTTACATTTTTTTTTTCTTAAGAAGAAAAAAAAAGCTGGTTGGTAGTGGTACACACCTTTAATTTCAGCACTTAGGAGGCAGACAGTTGGATCTCTGAGTTTGAGGCCAGCCTAGTGGTCAGTCTACAGAGTGAGTTCCAGGACAGCCAGGACTCCATAGTGAAAAACTCTTTGGGGGTGGGAGGGATGAAGAGAATGAAAAAGCAGAAAAGAATTAGGGGCTGGAGAGATGGCTGGGAGATTCAGAGCGCTGCCTGCTCTTAGGACTTAGATTCTAGCACCCAAATGGTATCTCAAACCATCTGTAACTGCATTCCCAGGGGATCCGACACCCTCTTCTGACTGCTGAGGGCACTGAATGCTTATGGTCCACATATATACATCCAAAACACAAATATAAATTTGGGGGGAATCCTTGGGAAAGATGTTAATAAGCACACAATGATCCTATTAAAAAATTATCATTTTTAATTAGAAATTATAATTTAAAAAATTAACAATGCATAGATACAGGTTAAGAAAGCCAGGCATGGGAAAATGCAAGTAGTAACAGTTCTCTGAGAGGTTAAGGCAAGATTATTGAGTTTGAGGCTGGTCTGAGCTCAAGTTCAAGGTCACCCTGGAAAACCTTATAATTGATACATAATAACGTATACATACTATGGGAAGTATAATTATAAAATGGCTTTTTCCTTTTTATCCTTTATTTTATGATAGGGTTTCATCTATACTAAAAGGCCTCAAACTAAGCTTACTACCTAGACAAGGATGACCTTGAACTTCTAAATCCTCCCACCTCCACTTTCTGAGTCCTAGCATTAAAGGTGTGTGCCAATACTCCTGGCTTTAATTTCTTATTCAATAGCTTCTAGACCAGCAAGACCACTCAACAGGGAAGGCATTTATTTTACTACATGAATGTCATGGCCTCACAGATGAGCATACAGACACCCACACAAATGTACATGCATAGATACCCACACATAGGTTAGAGCTTAAGACATACAGATTCTATTTCTATAGTTAATTCTAATCTTCTGAAATTGATCACAAAATACTTTCCAAACTGTTAATTTAGCCAAGCATGGTAAAGCAACTGCCTCTAATTCAAGGCCAGCTTGGGCCACATAGTCAGTCTTAAAAGTCCAAAGGAAAAAGCCCTGCTATTTGCTACATGGCCAGGCACACTCAGATTTTTCTTGCTCTTCCTAAATGCACCTAGAAAACAAAACCTAAGACCACAAAGAACACAAAGTAAGTTGTCAGACAAAAATGAGACAAATTAGCTTGGAAGACTTAGCGCTCTATATTGTTTATAAGGCAGTTCTCTGCCACTGAAGATAATCCAAATGTAACTATACAAACCAATGATCCTGCAAAGTCACAATGGGCATGAAGGCCACCTTGCTTTATAGAGAAGGAAATGAAGCACAGTGACCTGAGCAGGTTCCCACAGCAAGGGACAGATGAAGGATCAGTATAAGGTAGTCAGTCTTTCTTCTAGATCATATTGCCTCATACCACAATTTACCTGGTTTTGTTTGGTTTGTTTTAATTCCACTATTTATTATTTGTTTAGTATTTGGGAGGCATGTATATGGAGGCCAAGACAACCATAAGAGTCAGTTTTCTCCTATCATGTGGGTCCCAGAGATCAAACTCAGGTATAGTCATGCTTAGCAACAAATGCCTTGACCCAATTAGCCATCACTGCCCTAATAGTTTAGATGGATTTAAATCCATTCCACTTTTCTAATTTAGCAAAATAATTGTATGAGGACACACTGCTTCATAAATATGAGAAAGGAGACACTCATTAGCAGGTAGGTATTCCCTGGAATATTTATAACTCTATCTATAAATTACTGGGCATACACTGTAATATCTTGAGCAGGTGCTGCACAGGAGTCAGCTCTGCAAACACAAAGATGACATAACACTGCCCTGTCTTTGAGAACGAATCAGTCTAATTCTGAAAGAAAGCACAGCAAGCAATCAGATAGAGTGTAATGAGCTAAATCTAGTCAGATGTGTTTAGAGCATGTACTATTTGTTTCCTTTGTAAAGGAAGCTTCCCGGCTCTGATCTCAAAGTCACCTTCGAGCACTAATGGAAGCACATGGCCCAGAACAAGACTCACCAGAATAATGTAAAGAGCAGTTCTCCTCACATTTCCCTTCACCGAGAAACGGCTTTATAAACAATACATAACATGATGTCCGTATTTAACTCAAAGGTTACAATTTAGAAATCAGGTACAAGAAAAATTAACAGGAGCACGAGACAAACAGTACATGATACGGAAGCCAAGTGGACAACAGGGCTCTGAAATTGAGTTTGGAAAAAACATGGACAATCACCCAGTTCTCGTATGAAAACCAAATTGCAACTCAGAGCTCATTTTACCAAAGAAAAGAAACACCAGAGGCATCTTTGCTGTCACATGTGAATGAAAAATGCCAAAGGAAGTATGTATGTTCAGCTGCTTTAAATGCAATCAAGTTGTGTATTTTTTTAAAAACAAGGTATTATAATCTACGGTTACTTTACAGATTTGCCACTAACCTGCTAATCTGGAAGGTTAAAATTCAACATTTCAAAGTACTGGTTATGCTTTCTAGAAGTGCTTCAGCAAGTCGACATAATAATTAACATTATTTGATCTACAAAATCTGAGTATTCAGTGCTAAGAGTGATGAGTGACCTTGAGGCAACACTTGGAAGGCAGTTGCCATGGCAACACTTCCACAAAAGTGCCTCATCCTCAGCAAAAGGACCAAGCTAGAGCATAAGGATTTTTAACAGAAAACCTCGACCCATGCCCAGTGAGGGAGGGGGACATGCTTCTTTTACAAAGTCTCTACATGAACCTTCCTGTTTATTCTTCAGCGAAGACACAAATTATCTTCACATGAATACATCAGATCTGGCAAAAATTATTTTGATTACTTTTTATTTGCTGAATGGGCAAAGTAAGAATTTTATTTCATTTTGATTGAAAGATACAAGTTTAATTTTTTTTTCAACACAATCAGTGCTGTTTTACTGTTCTGTTCTTTACATCAGTCAGGAATGGCCGCAGCACTGAGAAGCCTGAGGCAGGATGTCGGACAGTAGGGTGCTGGCCCCTGGGATACGTACTGCATCAAAGGTGAGAAGGAAGGGCCACACGGGGGCAGACACTGGAGTGTGGAGGAGACATTCTCTTGCAGCGTGCACTTAATGAAGAAAAGGCAAAGAGGCTGACTCCAGACCAAACATCAAAGTGCACTCAGGACTGCTTACACACACCGAGCCCCACTACACTTAGTGTTCTGACGACACTGTGTCTGCAGGTCCCTCCAGGGGTGCTTCCTGAAAGCCCAGGAGTCATTTTATTATCACAACAGTCAGCAGGAATTCAACACTAACCAGATACTAACTAAACAGCTGCACAATTTTTTTAATCGTTACCAAAATATTCCTGAAAACCTAAATGCCTGATGTTTTTCATCAGCCTAACTACAAAACAGTCACTTTGTTACCACGTATTTACATCTTCAATAAACTGAACATCACTGGTACACATTCAAAGGATTGTTTGTTATCCATGTCTAACTCAGAAATTTTACAGTAAAAAAAATTTTACAACTGCCTTTTCTCTTGAAGTACAAATTCCTGTCCCTTCTCTAACAGGATCTGCTCTCTGAAGGAGACTGCGGCAGGAGCACTCCTGGGAGTTTGAAGCCAGCCTGAGCTACAGTGTGAGTCCCAGCCTATCTTGGACTTCAATGTGAGACTGTCCCAAAACACAAAAGAAAATACCATTTTATGCTTGAAAATATCCTCCTGATCTACCCTAATCTGAGGGCATAAGCTGAAATCACTACATTCCATTTGCTCATAGGCCGAGTGCTGAAAAACTACAGCAGTTACTACTCAAAATTCTTATACATGTTGATAAAAAATGAAAAGTACATTTTTTCCATTTATCATTAGTTGGCGAAGCTATAAGGACTGAGGATATGACTGCATGGGTGAGGCATTTGCCACCAAAACTTGCCCACCTGGGTTTAAAGCCCATGAAAGAAGAGAACTCCCCATGGCTGCGACATGCATGTCATAGCACACACACATGCACACACATTTATGCTTGTCTACATATTAGGTTGCTGGCCAATCAGCCTCATAACAAGATACTACACAGACTTTTGTAGTTGTTTGAGACATGGTCGTCTCTCTTATAACCCTAGCTTCCTGGAACTCACTATGTAGCCCATACTGACTTCAAGCTCACAGAGATGTAAAGTGGCCTCTGCCTCAGAGTGCTGGGACTCAAGGCATGGGCCACTATGGTGGTATTTTATTTGTACTGAAATGTGATTTTAATTGTATGTTAATAAAGTTGCCCAGGGGTCAGAGCTATTAGCAAGCCATAGGAAAGCAGGGCAGTAGTGGCCTACGCCTTTAATCCCAGCACTTGGTAGACAGAGCTAGGTAGACCTGTGTGTTCAAGGATATAGCCAGCATTGGAGACACACGCCTTTAAGACCTGGAGGGCTGTACTTACAGGCAGTGACGAGACAGTCACGTGTTTGGGTTTACAACCAATGAGAAGGCAGAACAGAAAGACTATATAAAGACAAACACAGAGGAAGTAGCTCTCTTTCGGAGAGGTAGGACCACCGCAGGAGGAAGGGTAAGGTTTTAGCTCTGAGCTCTGACCTCTTGGCTTTCTCTTTTACATTGGTTCTGTGTTTCTTATTTAATAAGATGATTGGTTACATCTACAGGCCACCACACCTGACAAAAAAAATACTAAGAAAAAAGGATAGCAATGTTATATTACCAAAGTAATTACAAAATTAAGTAATAATACTCCCATACCATGAAATACTATAGTTTCTAAAATATTCATAACATATCTCTTTTTATAGGTGCTATATATATATGGCTGTATATATGGCATTTGGACATAAAAAGTCTGAAGCCAAGCGCAGAAGCTGCACTTCCACACTGGAAGATAGAGGGAAGATAACTGCATAGTGAGAACATGCACTTAAAAGACTAAAAAGCACATACTAAAATCATATTCCCTCATTTTTCTTTAACACTTTCTATTATCTATTGAGAACACACATTAACTTTATAATAAAAGTCTTTATACTTCTGAAGTTTTTTTTTTTAAGAGGCACTTTTTTAAAAAAAGATTTATTTATTATGTATACAGTTCTGCCTGCATGTGTACCTGCAGATCAGAAGAGGGCATAAGATCTCATTGTAGCCGGGCGGTGGTGGCGCACGCCTTTAATCCCAGCACTCGGGAGGCAGAGCCAGGCGGATCTCTGTGAGTTCGAGGCCAGCCTGGGCTACCAAGAGAGTTCCAGGAAAGGCGCAAAGCTACACAGAGAAACCCTGTCTCGAAAAACCAAAAAAGATCTCATTGTAGATGGTTATGAACCACCATGTGGTTGCTGGGAATTGAACTCGGTACCTTTGGAAGACCAGCCAGTGCTCTTAACCTCTGAGCCATCTCTCCAGCACCTTTGAAGTTTTTGTGCATTACATATAACCCCTAGAAAATTAACACTAATTTAGTAAGCATTCTCAAATAACTTTAAAAAAAAAAAAAAAAAAGACAGGGTTGCCGGCAGTGGTGGCACACACCTTTAATCCCAGCACTCAGGAGGCAGAGGCAGGCAGATCTCTGTGAGTTCCAGGCCAGCCTGGGCTACAGGCGAGTTCCAGGACAAGCTCTAAAGCTACACAGAGAAACCCTGTCTCGAAAAACCAAAAAAAAAAAAAAACAGGGTCTCACTATGTATCCCTGGCTGCCTGGAACTAGCTATGTAGCTCAGGATAACCTAACACTCACAGAGATCTGACTGCTTCTATCTATCAGATATCCTGCATATCAGATATTTACATAACAATTCATAATTAGAAAGAATTCAAAATTAGAGTTATGAAGTAGCAACAAAATAATATTATGGTTGGAGGTCAGCACATGAAGAACTGTATTAAAGGGCTGAAGCTTTAGGGAGGTTGAGAACCCCTGGCTTAGAGGTTAAAAGCACTGGCTACTCTTCCAGGACCCAGGTTTAAGCCCCAACATCCATGTACTTGCTTACAACTATCTAAATTCCAGCATTCTTCTGTCCTCCTAGAGTACCAGGCACACATGTAGTGCACCGACAGAAATAAAGACAAAACACCCAAACATATAAACTAAATTTCTAAGAAATAAGAAATTCCATCTCTTAGGGAGGCTCCACACTGTGAGTCAAATAGCATGCTGCACAGAGCCCAGAGTGCAGGCTTAAATCATGCAGACTCCTCTGCGACTTCTCTGTTAGCCATAATTTTGTACAATAACGCCTCTCTTACCAAGCCTCTGTTCCTCCTCTCCAATAGAGCACTCATGACATCCCAATCTCCAAGAGCCTTAAAATCCCTCCATCAACATTAAACTTAGGGGAATTATCAGGCATCTCTATATATCCTTCTCAATAGGCCATCTCTTGACAAACACTTCAAGCAATGAATCAAACTTGGCTCTTTTTTTTTTTTTTAAATTTATTAATTTATTATGTATGCAGTATTTTCCCTGCATGTGTCCCTGCAGGCCAAAAGAGGGCACCAGATCTCATTGCAAGTGGTTTTGAGCCACCATGTGGTTGCTGGGAATTGAACTCAAGAGCACTGACTGCTCTTCCACTGAGCCATCTCTTCAGCCCTTTTCTTTTTTTTAAGGCAAGGTCTCACTATTTAGTTCTGGCTGGCCTGGAACTCAGATCCACCAGCCTCTGCCTACCAAGCACTGGGGTTAAAGATGTGGCCACTGTGCCCAGCTGCAAACCTTTCTGAATCATTGCAACTGAAAGCCTAGTACCCACATGTCCAGGGGATCTGACATCCTCTTCTGGTCTTCTTGGGCACCAGTAAAACATGTGGTACACAGATATACACCCAGGCAAAACACTCATATATATAAAAAATAAATACATATATTGTTAAAGTACAAGAAGGGTGTCGCGAGGCAGCGCACACCTTTAATCCCAGCACTCGGGAGGCAGAGCAGGTGCATCTCTGTAAGTTCAAGGCCAGGTTGGTCTACAGAGCAAGTTCCAGGACAGGCACCAAAACTACACAGAGAAACCCTGTCTCGAAAAAAGCAAAAAGAAGGGTGTCTTGAACCGCTACAGATGTCAGCAAGGAAAGGCATGACCAGGTCTTGGAAGAAGCACCCACACCACCATTAGTGTGGCTAAGTGGCACCTGGAAATTGAATCAATTCCCAGCACCACATAGTGGCTTAAAACATCCTTAACTCCAGTTCCGGGGATCTGACCCCTCTTCTGACCTCTGAGGGCACCAGGTATGCACCTGGTGCACATACATACATGCAGGCAATACCACTCCTGCCTTAGGGTGTACCTTCTAAGGAATGCTCTATTCGTGTTTATGATTAAACTTTATTTTTAAATATTTATGTGTATGTGTTGATTTACTGAAGCCCTCATGTGTGCTCCTAATCTACTTTCACCTCCAGAGTTAGTGAAAACAAGGAGAATAAGAACCTGGAACAGGGATGCCTTTAAACCCAGCACCCACGGAAGGAGCCATCTCCATGAGATGTGACCAGAACGGACGTGAGCACTCAGTCTGAGGCCAACCCAGGGCCCAGCTGCCGATCCTGCGAAACCCAACAACTTGGAAGAAAATACAGAGTCATGAAAAACTAAAAGAAAACAAAGGGTTTTTTTTTTTGGAGGGGGAGGGTTAGTGGGGTTTTTTGTTTGTTTGTTTGTTTGTTTTTTTGGTTTTTCAAAACAGTTTCTCTGTGTAGCTTTGCGCCTTTCCTGGAACTCACTCTGTAGCCCAGGCTGGCCTTAAACTCAGAGATCCACTGCCTCTGCCTCCCAAGTGCTGGGATTAAAGGCATGCGCTGCCGCCGCTGCCACCACCTGGTGAAAACAAAGTTTTTTAAAAGACACACAAGAATAAAATGCTAGGCTGGGAATACAGTTCTGAAGAGTACTTGCCTAGCATGCACAGAGCTGTGGGTTTAGCCTCTCATGATAGAAAAGACACAAAGTGAGAAGGATAGGAGAAACATTTAGGGCCGTACCACCTAAGGGTGTCAAGCAAAAGGCCAGTGATCACTGTTTCTCTAATACCTAAAGCAATGAGGAGTGGTAAGGATGCTGTGGATATCGCTCTATATAAATAAAACACTGATGGCCAGTGACCTGACAGGAAGTATAGGTGGGACAAGGAGAGAGGAGAATTGGGGAAACAGGAAGAAGGAAGAGAGACACTGCAGCCACGGCCAGGACAAGCAACATGTAAAGACGTCAGTAAGCCACAAGCGACATGGCAAGGTATAGATTTATAGAAATGGGTTAATTTAAGATAAAAGAACAGTTAACAAAAAGCTTGCCACAGCCATACAGTTTATAGGTAATATAAGCGTCTGAGTGATTATTTTATACGTGGATTGTGGGACTGCGGGGTTTGGTGGAACCTGGAGAGAAGCCCTCCAGCAACAAATGGCGCCCAACAGCTCAAGTTTCCACCTTAAACCTGAGAATATTTAATATCCAATTCTAAACAGAGCCAAAACCAGGTTCCTGCTTCTTGTCTCATACGGCAGCTAGACACCGCAAAACGCAGTTTTGAACGCTGGCGGGTTCCTGGCGTGTGCGTTTGACCGGCAATATGGTGGGAATGAGGCGTCTGCCAGCGGCACAGTACGCTGTGTGGTAGATTTAGTCTTTACTAGTATAAAAAATAAAAAAGGTTTCTGGGCAACACGCTGCTTTGATAAAAGCTTAGACCCACTATTTCTGGAACTTGATGACTCACAGAACGGGCGGAAAACGCCATGTTGGTAAGCTAAAATGGGCGGAGCCAGCAGCCACAGCGCCGTTTCAGTCTTAGAATACTGCAGTTTAAAACAATAGATTCACAACACATAGGCTTGAAAAAGACAAAAAAAGATAAATTAATATAAAAAAAGCCACGTAAAAATGAATATTACACAGACAATCTGGATTGTGTTGTCTTTGGGATTTTTAACTACAAAAAATTTGATCGAAAAAGATGTTGAATTAAACCAATATGTATATTTTAAAGGTACCTTGACTTCAAAATTTGGATTTAAGGATATGTTGCTTTGGAAAAGAGGTTCTGCTTTTGTTTCCACAGAAAGCCAGAGGCTGTGGATTTGTTCCAGATTAAAATACATCAGGTTTCACCAGCCAAGACCCCCTGAAAGGACTCCGATGACACCATGGCCCAGATGATCAGTTTCAAGACAACTGGTTCACACAATACAGCCTCACGGACTACCCCATAGGCCTAAAATTTTCTTTGCGACCCCATAAGATACAGCGCCCCCCTCCAGCAGGAAGTAGTAAGAGATGTGACGCCCAAATTCCCAAATATACCAAGCTGGCTTTAGAGGTGGAATTGGCTCACACCCGCTCTAAACCCAGACGTATTGCTTAAAAAAAAAAAAAAAATGGTTAAGAGATTCTTCTGTCCCAAATCAGAAGAGCCCTCTGGTGTGGGACAGAAAAAAAAAAAAAAAAAAAACAATATTTTTATTTAAAACAGGTTGATTATAAATGTGATCTCTTGCCGGGCGGTGGTGGCGCACGCCTTTAATCCCAGCACTTGGGAGGCAGAGGCAGGCGGATCGCTGTGAGTTCGAGGCCAGCCTGGGCTACCAAGTGAGTTCCAGGAAAGGCGCAAAGCTACACAGAGAAACCCTGTCTCGAAAAACCAAAAAAAAAAAAAAAATAAAAAAAAAAAATAAATGTGATCTCTTTCTAAAAAGGGGGATATGATATAGATATATAGGATATAGAGATGATAAGATAAAAGGGTAAATTAATAAACCTACTTTTAAAGAACTTGGCAAGGTATAGATTTATAGAAATGGGTTAATTTAAGATATAAGAACAGTTAGCAAGAAGCCTGCCACGGCCATACAGTTTATAGGTAATAAGCGTCTGAGTGATTATTTTATACTTAGATTGTGGGACTGCGGGGCTTGGTGGAACCTGGAGAGAAGCCCTCCAGCAACATAAGGAGGTCAAGGTCTCTAAAGTCTAAGAACCTCCCTCCATGAGGGTCCTCACCCAGGAACTGCCCAATGTGCTTATTTGGTCTATTTGTCTGGAAATGACGCTGTGGTATCTACGCTCCAGGTTTCAAGACTGTGAAAGAGGCTGGAAAGATGGCTCAGAATGTAAGAGCACTGGCTGCTCTTTCAGAGGACCCAGGTTTGGTTCTCAGAACCCAGCTGGTGGCTCACAACCACCCATACCTCCAGTCCAACACTCTTTTCTGACCTCTGCAGGCAGAGACACAAGCGGTGCACAGACACACATGCAGGCATACACATAAAATAAATTTGTTTAGATTGTTTGTTTGTTTGTTTGTTTATATGAGTGCTCTGTCTGCATGTATGTCTACGTGCCAGAAGAGAGTCATCAGATTCCATTATAAATGGCTGTGATCCACCATGTGGTTGCTGGGAATTGAACTCAGGACCTCTGAAGAGCAGGTGGTGCTCTTAACCACTGAGCCATCTCTCCAGTCCATATAAAATAAATCTTAAAAGAAATTTTTACAAATTTAAGATTTTTTATATGAGACTTAGTGTTCAGAAATTCTTGGGTATTTTCCTGTATTTGAAATCATATTGTAGTATATTAGCGACAGTGTTTCAAAGTTTAATTCACTAGCCATTTTTCATTTGCATTCCTAGCAATACATACAATACATAAAACAGTCATGTTTTATAAATTATGGCATTTGTTAAGACGGGATCTGTGTTGGCCAGGCTGGCTTCAAACTCACTATGTAGCCCAAGCTAGCCTCAAAGGCACAGCAGATTACAGGTGTGTACCTTACCCAAAGGCCCAGCTGATGGTTTTTTGTTTGTTTTTTTGTCTTTTTTTTGTTTTTGTTTTTGTTTTTGTTTGTTTTTTTTAGAAAAAGGCACTGTGTAGCCCCTGCCTGGCCTGAAACTCAAGAGATCCCCCGCTTCTGCTGCAACTAAAGGAGCATGGCTGGCTGCTGATGGCATCTTAAGCTTGATGAAAATGAGAAAATAGCTAAACAGCATCCCCAACAAATGCTGGCTTCTTCTCCCACATTCACTAGCATCTAGACAGGACTATTGTTGAGCTGTAGGACACAAATCTTACAAGTTCACTGCAAGTTCTCAGACTCTGCCATACAACAGACGTCAATAAGTAAGAGCTGTTGCTGCTCAGAACCTCACACTATTCTGAGCACAGAAGACACTGCAGCAAGCAAAAAACCGCCTGCCTGCCTGCCTTTCTTTCCTTCCTTCCTTCCTTTCCTTCCTTCCTTCCTTCCTTCCCAAGTTTATGTTCTACTACTGCCACAGGCAAAAATCACCACTCACAACTGAGGCTCAGAGGGACAGTTCAGTGCCAGCTAGGGCAGCCTGCTGTAAATGCAAGAGATCAGAAGTTCCCGTGGCTGCCAGGCCTATAAGGCCAACATTTCCAGGTGGAGACAAGCAGACCCTAGGTACTCTCTTGATAGGCAGCCTAGCTTGAACAGACAGCTTCAAGTTCAGTGAGAGATGTCTCAAGGGAATTATCCAGGGAATAAGGAACAATACAGAAGACCACTTGCTCTGGTCTCCTCACAGGTATGCACGAGCATGAGTGCACACACTTGTGTCATACACAACAATAACAATAATAATCATAATAACCTAGGGTATATGTATAACTCCCTCTTCTGACTGCCCCAGACACAAGGCAGTTGGTGCTCATACGTACGTGCAGATAAAACACTCATACACAAAAATAAGAAGTCTTAAAAAAATTCTTAGCTCACAACTGAATCAATGCATAGCCTCAAGAGTTGAAAAAGTGGTTTTAATAAACAAAGCTAAACTAAACCAGAGCTGAGAATGTTAACTGAGTGGCAAAATGCTTTCCTACCATTGAAGGAAGTCCTTGCACATATGATGCCCAGTACAGTGGCACCATCTGTAATCTATCTCTCAGCAGGTAGAGGGAAGAAGATGAGAAGTCTAAGGCTGGACCAGCCAGACAGCTCAGCAGGTGAAAGTCACTTGCCACAAGTTAAACCACCTGAGTTCACTCCCCAGGACCCACACAGTAGAGAAAGAGAACCAACTCCTACAAACTGTTCTCTGGCCTCCACACAGACAGGTTTTGTTTTTTTTAAGATCAAGGTCATCCTCAGTTACACACAGCAAGCTTCAGGCCACAAAAGATCTTCTAAGAAAAAATCCCCTCATCAAAAAATGTAAGGTAAGAAACCTAACAATAAAGTTAAAAACACAGCAACCGAGGAGGCAACAGAGAAAAATCTTGCCAACAGGCAAGTTTAGAAACGTGAACCAGCCAGAGCCAGTGCTCAAAAAGAAAGAGGCCGGTGCATTAGCATCTCTAGTTTCTAAAAACATAACTCACCTAGAGCCACTGGAAAGAGAAAAACAATGCTATGTATGAAATAAAAACCTCTCTCAGACAGAGGAAATGATGTATCTTTAAAGTCATTTTACAATGTGACCCGTAATCATTTTCCAAGGCCTTGTAACTGTAGTTTTAGAGGCCTGACAGTCAAGCCTTGAACACAACACTGCAAAACTCAGATCCACCACTACTCTCCAATCCAAATGATTTAATATTACATATTTGTAAAATATTATACATCTAAACATATGCCTAAAAATCAGATTGCCTGACGTGGTACTCAACACCCTTAATCCCAGCACCTGTGAGTTTGAGACCAACCTCGTCTACAGAGCAAGTTCCAGGACAGCAAGGACACAGAAAACCTGCCTTTAAAAAAAAAAGGCATTCCCAGACCTAAAGACATGTCAAATCAACTAAAATTCACCTAAATAAGGCATTTCAATCCTTTTTTTTTTTAAATAAATAAAATTTGTTGGAATTGCTGGAACATCTTGAAAATATGCACAAGCTAATTCTGTAATGTCCCATGGCCCCCAGTGCTGTGGCCCAAACCTAGGGCCTTGGACATGTAGACAAATGTTCTAACTGTGCTTCATCCTCAGCTCTGTCTGTATTTTTCCAAAGAACACTACTCCATTACCCACACGTACAAGAACAAGCACACACATAAATATAACACACCAAAAATGTTTTAAGTGAAGAGCTAAGCAAATTTAAAAGTCTGAGGAAAGCACATGCTCCTATGACATAAAAATATAAAAAATAAAAAAATAAATGTAGCTTATGGGCAAGAAAAGGAAATTTTTAAAAGAATATTGAGCCTGATGTGGTGGCACACACCTTTGATCCCAGGCAGATCTCTTGAGTTTCAAAGCCAGCATAGTCTACAAAGTCAGTTGCAGGAAGCCAGGGCTACATAGAGAAATTTGGTCTCAAAATAAAAATAAAATAATAATAAATACTGACAGAAAACAAGACTCAAAAAGACTGTTGCAAATAGCTGGGGTGGGGGTAGAGGCACACAGCATGCTTAATAATTCCAAGTGGCTAAGAACTACTCTACAAAGCAGCAACCCAGGAGGGTGGTAGTGTATCCAGTAGCCCAGCACTTTTCAGCCAGCCTGAATATGATCTATACATAAATTCCAGCCCAGCTAGAACTACATGAGACATCATCAATGAGACAGTTAAGCATGGTGGCATGTATCTATAATCTGAGCACCCAGGAGGTGGGAGCAGGAAGACCCAGAGTTCAGGCTAGCCTTACAAGCTATTTTATCACACAAATATTCAACCCATTGACATCATTTAACAGACACAGAATTCCTTTAATCTCCATAATACCAAACACCTAAGAATAATGTTTTCATTATGTCATACTATCATTATATATTCATGAAGCAGACAGATATTTGAATATGTGCTGCACTGTCTATAATGAATAACAAATTCTTCTGTGACCACAGGCCTCTACTCAATCAAGTCAAATATAAATAAACCAGATTAAAAGAAAATCAACATTCATTATTTAAAAACCAGCCTTTGTGCTACTGTAGACATCAAGGAACCAATAGTATTTTATTGAAATGAGAAGCATTTGGCCTGGAGAGACAGCCAGGTAATTAAAGGGTTTGTCAGCAACCTGGCACCTGAATTAAATCCAGGAACTTATGGCAGAGAAAAGACTCCCACAAGTTATCTTCTAACTTTCATAACCATGCTATGTGGCAGGCATATATGCATATGTGTGAGAGCATGCGCTGAGAGCGCATGCACCCCCCCCCACACACACACACACACACCCTTCAGTTCATCTGAGTTACAGGCAGTTGTGAGCCACTTGATATAAGCAAAAGTAGTAAATGCTTAAAAAAAAAAAAAAAAAAAAAAGACAGGGTCTTCCTGTGTAGCCCTAGTGGTCCTGAATGATCTATGTAAAGCAGGCCAGCCTCAAAATCACAGAGGTCTGCCTGAAAGCCGGGAATAAAGTGTGTACCACTTCCCCTTGCTGCAGTGAGTGCCCATAACCACTGAGCAAGCTCTCCAGCCTCAGAGAACAATTTTAATTATACAGGAAGTTATTGCTAATCCTTATTTTCTTCTTCATATTTCTATTTTCCACGGGAACATGAATTAATCACTTTTGTAATTTAAAAAAAGAAATGCTTGAGAGGGAAATAAAATCAAGGTCTTTTTATAAAATAACCAAAATATGATTTAAAATCTTTAGAGTTCCCCATTTTGTTCAAAATGAAAGCAGAAGTCTTGCTGGGTGGGTGAGGCAGGTCAGATACCAGAGCTTGGAAGCCAGAGATAAGAAGCTAGGAAGTTTGAAGCCAGCCTGGGAAGGCCATAAGGAAGTCCATTAGGCCATCATGGGAAGACCATCTCAAAATCAAGTGCTGGAGACCTAACAGGGCTAGAATGCTTGTCTGGCATGTGCAAAGCCTGTGCTTCAAACCCCTCCACTTACCCAGACACAGAAATGTTTCCACCCAAAGGCCTTTGGAGTGGCTTTCTTCACACAAAATGCTTCCCCTTTCCAATCCTTCCTCCTACTTCCTCCCTTAACTCTGTTCACATGCTACCTTCTCAGTGAAATTTAACCTAACTACCCAACTAAAACGTAAACTCAAGTGTTAGAGATCTAACTCATTGGCAGGACCCTTGCCTAGCATGCACAAAGCCCAAACACACAAACCCATACTCAGACCTTTGCACGGTGTTTTTCTATCAATCATTCAAGTCACTGGTATGTCCCTGCTATCTAGACAAAAACATTCAACAAATCTTTGTATTATATATTTAAAAATGGAACCAGACCAGGAGAGTGTGGCACACCTTATATATTTAAAAATGGAACCAGACCAGGACAGTGGTGGTGCACACCTTTGATCGCAGCACTCAGGAGGCAGAAGGCAGGCTCTATAGAGTGAGTTCCAGGACAGCCAGGGCTGTGTAGAGAAATCTTGACTCAAAAAAAAGAGGGGGGGGAAAATGGGGCCAGGAGCCAGGTGTGGTGGCTCATAACTGCACAGTCAGCACTTAGGAAGCTGATGCAGGAGCATTAACATTAGTTTGCTGTGAGTTCCATTCTAGCATAGGCTGCATGGGCTATAAGGAGACCCTGCTTCAATTTTTTTTTTTGGGGGGGGAGGAGTCAAGACAGGGTTTCTCTGTAGCTTTGGAGCCTGTCCTGGAACTCACTCTGTAGACCAGGCTGGTCTTGAACTCACAGAGATCCACCTGTCTCTGCCTCCTGAGTGCTGGGATTAAAGACATGCACCACCACCACCACCCAGCCAAATGTTTTTAATTATGTGTGTGTGTGTATGCATTTCCCCAGAGCCTAGAGTCATTAGAGCTCCTGGAACTGGAGTTCCAGGAGGCTGGGAGGCATCTGACATGGGTATTGGGAACTGAACTCAGGTCCTCTGAAAGAGCAGATTGTGTTTTTTTTTTTTCTTTAATATTTATTTATTATATATACAATGTTCTGCCTGCATGTATGCCTGCATGCAAGAAGAGGGCACCAGATCTCATTATGGATGGTTATGAGCCACCATGTGGTTGCTGGGAATTGAACTCAGGACCTCTGGAAGAGCAGCCAGTGCCCTTAACCACTGAGCCATCTCTCCAACCCCGCAGATTGTGTTCTTAAATGTTGAAACCAAGGTTTAGCTTTTGTTGTTGTTTTTGAATTTGTAATTAGAGACCCTGTCTTGGGAGGGCGGGTGTCCTAAGTGTGATGTATACAGCTTGTGAAGTCCTAGGGAAGCAGAGGCAAGAGGATCAGACATTCAAGGCTACCCTGGTTTTCAAGGTAGCCCTGAGTCACCAAGAAGGAAAAAAAAGTGAGTTAGAGTTGAAGGGATGTGGAGGTTACTGAGATCAGTCAGTTTGAGGACAGACTAAAAAGAAAATCATAAGCCAGGAGCAGGACTTTCAAAGGTAAGGCAGTTAAGAGTGAGCAGCCAGAGGCAAGGCTGGAAGGCTGACAGGAAGGCTACAGGCCAGAAGGGAATTAGGGTGAGAAAAAAAGAGATAAATAGCTGAAAATTTAGAAGGCTTAAAGGGAAGTCATGAAGAGGTCAGAAATCCACAGAAGCCAAGAGAAAGGATGAGACTGAGCAGGAAGAAGCACATGACTAACAAAAGAGGCTAGGACCCTGTTCCAGCACACTCTTATTCCAGCCCAGAAAAAAAAGGCACTTGTGCATTATTAATATGGTTTTACTTCTAAACTAGAAGTAAGCCCAGAGTGGTAAAGCACATCTGCCACCACTCTGACCCTCAAATTCTTCACTGGAGAAGTACACGGTTTTAAGGTTTAGTTTGCAGGACAGGTTTTTTAATTGTTGTTTTGGTTTTGTATTCTGTTTTTTGTAAAGAGACTAGTTCCTTACTGTGTAGCACTCTATGTCCTGGAACATACTAGGTAAACTAGTTGGCCTCAAACTAATGTTAATCCTCCTGCCTCAGCATCCCAAGTTTTGAGGATTACAGGTTTGAGTCACTACTTCCAAGCTCCATTTTTAAATATACAGTACAAAGATTTGTTAAACAAAGTTCTCTAAACAGCAGCCCAGAGGCATCCCCCTTTAATCCCAATACAGGCAGAGGCAGGTGAGTTGAGGCCAAGCTGGTATACATATATAACAATTCCTAAGCCAGCTAGAAAGTGAAATTGCCCCCCCCAAAAAAAACAAAAACAAAAAAAGAAAAGAAAGGAAGTAAGGGGGGAGAAAGAAAGGAAGGAAAAAGATATTTTTAAAAGTTTAGCTCTTTATTTTATATGCATTGGTGTGAAGGCGTCAGATCTCCTGGAACTGGAGTTACAGACAGTTGTGAGCTGCCATGTGGGTGCTGGGAATTGAACTCAGGTCCTCTGGAGGAGCAGCCAGTGCTCCTAACTGCTCAGCCCATCCGATCTGTTGTTCTTTAATCCACTCTAAAAGGTAAGACATGAAGCCGGCTTGGGTTACAGTGTATCTGTGATCTGCTCTTCCAAACTCATCTTTGCCAAGTTACAGAACCAAGCAACCTGGGCAAATGAGATACTCAGTGCACCTGAGTCTGAAGAATGGTTAAATTCATCATGAATCCTGAAGATCTAACGGTCTAGCAGGGAGAGACCTGAACAAGTAAGTTAACACCTGACTAGCTCCTGAATTGCACCAAATGAAAACTTCTTTACCAAATAAAACCCTATAAACTTACACAAAATTATTTTTAAGAATGTATCAGATGCATTATAAATCCACTGTAATTAAAATCATTTGGAAGCATAAGATTTATAAATAATTTCCAAGCTCAGCATTACAATGAGCCTTCCCTGCAGCCATACAGCAAGCACAGTCCCTAGACTGGACAGCTTCAAACTGCCCATGCAAGTGGCAGATGTCACTTTCTCACTAACAGGGGCTTCAAATTCCAGTCAGGCAACTGCAGTCACACTGAATCAGGAGTATAAGTGTGCCTGCATGTTATTATGGGAAATAGTGGAAAATTTCACAGGCTGACATCCAGAACGTCTGCGGTTCCTTTTCATATTTCTTTCTTCTTGCAAAGCAGTTATTAGACAGTCGAATTTTTTCAAAGCTGGAAATTTCCACTGTTTTTTTTTAAACTACCCTTTTTAAATGCAAATTGAAAAATGTTCCAAAACTCCAATATAAAATGATTCAGATGGAAAAGAATTAAAATACAAATGTTAGCCGGGCGGTGGTGGCGCACGCCTTTAATCCCAGCACTCGGGAGGCAGAGGCAGGCGGATCTCTGTGAGTTCGAGGCCAGCCTGGGCTACCAAGTGAGTTCCAGGAAAAGGCGCAAAGCTACACAGAGAAACCCTGTCTCGAAAAACCAAAAAAAAAAAAAAATAAAATACAAATGTTTAAATTAAGTGAAGACAAATAGTAAATAAACTGGGGTCCCCATCACCTTTGAGGGATGAGGAAACATCCAGTGAGACAGGTAGGATGCTTAAGGGCACAATAACTTAATATAAATACTACAGCACTACAAACGTTGAGATGCTGGCTTTCTCATTAGCATACGCTGAAAGCATTCAAATCTGACCTAAATCAACAGACAGTGAAGCCAGAAACCCTGAGTCAAGACAAACAGATGCTCTAGAGGCTCCTGTAGGCGACAACATCAGGACTATCATGGACAGCAAGATCTTAATGAAGGACGGCTCACGGTAAAGGAACGGTCTCGAATGTGCCAAGGGTTTTGATTCCTAGAACTGAAGTGGGAGACAGTTCCCAGTGTTAAAAAGGAAACAATGCAGCTGGGGAGGCAGCACCCTCAGCAGAGTGCTAGGCAAGCATGACCTGGGGTTGGATCCCTGGCACCACACATCCAGGCATGGTCGCCTGTAATCCTCCAGGCAGAAGACTGCTGGAGTTTAAGGCCAGCCTATGTTACATGAGACCTTGTCTCTGAGGAGAGTGTTGTGTTGTGTTGTTGTTTTGTTTCTTTTCTTTATTTATTTATTTTGGCTTTTTGAGACAGGGTTTCTCTGTGTAGCCCTGGCTGTCCTGAATCTCTGTAGACCAGGCTGGCCTAGAACTCAGATCCACCTGGGATTAAAGGTATGTGCCACCACCCAGCTTAATTTTTTTCCCTTAATTTTAAGGAACAATACAAAAACTCACAGGCAAGACACAGTGTTGCTGTGGTAGAGGCAGGTCCAGGGTTTCCCTCCTCAGAGGTATACTCAAGAGGCAGCATTTCTAGACAGGTTCTCAGCACTTTTCATTGAGATCACACTAGAACATATGTAATGCTTTACATTTTAATTTATACTAAGTGAGAAAATAGACAAAGACTATTTTCCCCCTTTTCAAACAGTGGCTCATGTAGCCCAGGCTAGTCTCAAATTCTCTCACTATGTACTGAGGATGACCTTGAACTTCTAATTAATTGTCCTGACTCTACCTCCCAGAGCCTGGAATTAAAGCCTGTACCACCAAGCCCTGTTTATTCGATGCTGTGATCAATCCCAGGACTTCCTGCTAGCTAGGCAAGAACTCTAACTGGGCTAAACCCTGAGCCAAGGACTTACTGATTCATTTTATTAAAAGGATAAAAAGATTAAGTTCTAGACCATTCAAAAAAAATCAAATGACTGATCAGTCAAATGCAGCAAGAAATAATTTATGCTGAAGATCTCACATGGGCTGGGGAAATAAGTAGGGAAAAGCATCTGCCATACAAGTATGAGGACCTAAATTCAAACCCTCAGCATCTACCTAGAAGCCAATTATGTAGCTCAAGTGTATGTAATCCAGCATTCCAACATGGAAGACAGTGACAGGACAATCTCCAGAAGCTAGAAACAGCTGTCAGGCTTGCACAGTGGAAAAGAACAAAGAACTCTGCTTGAAACACAGTGAAAAGCAACTGATAACCAAGGTTGTCCTCTAACCTCCACAGACAAGTTACATGGGCTTGAACACACATGCACATAAATTTAAAAAAATTTTAACACTGTCTCAGGGCACGATGGTGCACACCTTGAATCCCAGTATTAGGGAGGCAGATGTAAGTGGATCTCTTTGGGTTTGAGGCCAGCTTGGTCTATACAGCATGTTCCAAGCCAGCCAAGGCTGCAAAATGAGACACTGTCTGGGGGATGGGGGTGAGGAGGAATCACTTTGGACATGGTGGTATGCCTCTGGTTATAGCACAGAGGATGCTGAGGCAAATGGATCATGGTAAGTTCAAGGCCAGCCTATACTACTACATACTGAGATCTTGTCTAAAAATAAAAAATAAAATAAAATAAAAAAGTCAATACAATGCTTGTATAATTTTTTTAAAGATTTTAATGACTTATTTAATTTCATGAGATTGGATTTTGCTTGCCTGTATGTCTGTATGAGGGTGTCAGATCCACTGGAACTAAAGTTACTGACAGTTGGGAGCTGCCATGTGGTGCTGAGAATTGAACCTGGCTGGGTACTCTGGAGGAGCAGCCAATGCTCCCAATCAGTGAGCTAGCCTCACTTGTATAACTTTTACTCAACCACTAACATACTTATTTTTCCTGCCATCCACACATGACCCAGAACTTGAACATAGTGCACACATCACTGACCATCAGTTAAGAGCTAGCCCACCACTGACTCAAAACACCCAGCCGCTCACTTCATGGGTACAAAAGCAGTTAGTTATTCTATGATAGCAGGGAGCAACTGACACTCAGTTTAAGTTTGAGGGGTTTGTTGTTGTTTTCTTTTGTTTGAAAAAGGGTCTCACTATGTAGTCCTAGCTGCCCTGGAATTCACTATGTAGACCAGGCTGGCCTCAAACTCGGAGATCTGCCTGACCCTGCCTCCCATGTGCTGGGATTAAAGGTGTGCACCACAACACCCAGCTTGTCAACTATATTATGAAAAGACTCAAGGTCAAAATCTGAGATGAGTGCTAAATTTTACAACTTTATTTTTTGTTTTCAGGCCATGGAAGGGTTAGAACAATTTTCTAAGGGAAACCCTATGTCAACCTTCAAGTGTTCCTGTGGCATAAGGTCTTCAATTTTCACAGAACATTCTTTCTTAAGTTTCATTCTTTATTGTTTTTTTTTTCTTTTTTGAGATCTGTTCTATATGTATGAAGGTTTTACTCACATGTATGTCTGTGTACTATGTGCATGCCTAGTAATGCAGAGGTTGAGGGATCTGTTACAAATGTGGGTGCTGAGAATTGTTCTCTACAAGAACAAATGCTTTAGCCAGGCAATGGTGGTACACGCTTTTTTAATCTCAGCACTCAGGAGGCAGAGGTAGGTGGATCTCTGTGAGTTCGAGGCCAGCCTGGGCTACAGAGGGAGTTCCAGGACAGGCTCCAAAGCAACACAGAGAAACCCTGTCTCGAAAAACAAACAAACAAACAAAAAACCCTTAACTGCTGAGCTATCTCTCCAACCTAAGTTTTATTTACTTTATATTTGTTTATCTGTGTTTAATATGTACATATTCATGCAGATACCTGAGAAGGTCAAAAAGGGGTATCAATGTCCTCTGGAGCTGGATGGAGTTAAAGGCAATATGGGTGCTGGGAGCCAAAGTTGATCCTCAGCAAGAGCAGCAAGGACTCAACCTTTGAGCCACCTCTGGGGCCTCTTCACAAAACATTCTTAATCCCAAAGTCTGATCAGTTAATTTTTCATTGCCATGTAATTTTCAGCCAGCCCCAGAGTCTGTCTTATTGGTCTAAGGCCTGTGGGTCAGTCTCTGCTCAGTTCTGATCTATCTAACCTGGGTTGGGGGAAAGCAGGTGACAATACAGCCTACTTCAAGATGTAGACTGAAATACTAACTCGGATTTCTTAGATAGTCTGCTGTTAATTTCATGGATCCTGGCAGATTATCAGAAAGCCTTCGCTCTGACCACCTAAAATGCAGTTTCTATTTACCTGTAAATGGGACAGAAAATATAGATAGGTCTGAAAGTTATTTGGGAATAATAAAATAGTAAGGAATGGGGGGCTGGATAGGTGGCTCAGGGGTTAAGAGCATCTATTGTTCTTACAGAGGACCTGGGTTGTTTCCCAGCACCCACTTGGTACCTCACAACTATCTGTAATTCCAGTTCCAGGAAATCTGCCCTGGTTTCTTCTAGCCTCTGCTGGCACCACACACACATGGTACACAGACACACGTGGGCAGAACACCCACACACATAAAAAAATAAATGAATAAACCAGATGGATGGTTCCCAAGGAACAGCACCCAAGGTTAAACTCTGGCCTCCATACACATGCACAAACAAGCATGTGCCACTGCCTGTATGTACAGTGTTTGGTGTGTGTGGTGTGTAGTGTGTGTGGTGTGTGTGGTGTGTGTGGTTGGTGTGTGTGGTGTGTGTGGTGTGTGTGGTGTGTGTGGTGTGTGTGGTGTGTGTGGTGTGTGTGGTGTGTGTGGTGTGTGTGGTGTGTGTGGTGTGTGTGGTGTGTGTGTGGTGTGTGTGTGGTGTGTGTGTGGTGTGTGTGTGGTGTGTGTGTGGTGTGTGTGTGGTGTGTGTAGTGTGTAGTGTGTAGTGTGTGTAGTGTGTGTAGTGTGTGTAGTGTGTGTAGTGTGTGTAGTGTGTGTAGTGTGTGTAGTGTGTGTAGTGTGTGTAGTGTGTGTAGTGTGTGTGCATGTGTGTTCACACATATACAAAGACAAAGAGAAGGAAGAGTGGCGGAAGAAGAAAAAAACAAAAATTTAAACAGACATTTCACTTGGAGGTAAAAGGAATTCTAAATTCCAACTGCAATGAGATTCTCACTACACATTCACCAGAATGGCTACGGCTTAAACAAATATTAGTATCAAGTGTTGGTGAGGATGTGCAATGAAACAGGCTACATAATGGCACAGCCACTTCTGTAAACAGTTTCAAAGTTCCTTAAATAGCTAAACATAAAAATGCCATAAGATCAATAATCCTACCTCCCAAAAAATGAAGCCCACTCAAACTTGTACTCAAATGGTTACAGTAGCACTAATTCATGACAGGTGGATACAATAAAAAGGTGCTTGAATGGTAAACAGGCAACAGACAGAACTGGTCTATGCAACAGTATGAATCTCACAGAGCTGGGCTCTGTAGACTGACAACTTGGGCTAAGAATGCTAGTTGGAGGCCAAGCACTTGCCTGCACAGCGTCCTGTGTTCAATTCCCACCAGCACCCCCACCACAAAGAGAGGCATTCTGAAGGGGCAAAGCTGTAGTGAGCAAAGCAATCAGCCAGGGAGCACACCTGTAATCCAAGCACTTAGAGACCAAAGCAGGGGGATCTGGAATTCAAATGCAGTCTAGTTACACAGTTCTAGCCCAGTCTGAAATACACAGCAAGGTCCTATCTCAATCTCACTTGGGGTTGGGAGGGCTGATGAGAAATGACAAGATATCGTGTACAATCCTAAACAAACTAGGTAAAAGCAACCAGGATGAACGAGTTTAATAGGATCATGAAGTATTTGATAAATACACACACACACACACACACACACACACACAAACTATTGCATTTCTATACATTAGCAACAAATTACTTGAAACTGGAATTTTATTAAATAGGCCAGGTGTGGATACCACCCAGTGTCTCAGTTCACTTCCTGTTGCCTGCAGGATGTAGGACTCTCAGCTATTCCCCCAGCACCACACCTGCCTGCATGCTGCCATGCTCCCCACGTGATAATGGACTGAACCTCTGAAACTGTAAGCGAGCCACCCAATTAAATGTTTTCTTTCTAAAAGTTGCTGTGGTCATGGTGTCTCTTCACAGCACTAGAAACCCTAAGACACGAGATGGTGGCTCATACCTATAATACAGCAGTCAGGAGATTAAGACAAGAGCACCTCCATTTCCAGGCCAGCTTAGATGATACAGTGTTCCAGGGCTACTTTATCTTAGGATAGATGGATGAATGGACAGACAGACAAAACAATACTATTTGTAATCACTGTTTGTTGTCTGTTTGGGTTTAGTTTTGGGGAGGGTATTGTGAGATAGAAGGTCTCACACAGCCTGGGGTGGTCTCAAACTTGCTATACAGGCATGGATAACCTTGAACTCCTTGATCCTCCTGCCTAACAGCTGAGACACAGGTTTCCATCACCACCTAGCAGTTGTTTATAATTACATTTTTAAAAATAAAGAACAGAACAAGCCACCAGCCCCAGCGGCACCAGTGACCACTGGAGCCATATGCCCAACTTGCATTGATTGGGAACAGAGCCTTCATCCAGTAACTGGTGGAAGCAGATGTAGAAATCCACAGCCAAGCACCAGGCCAAGCTCTGGGAGTCCAGTTGAAGAGAGGCAAGGGGGATTATATGAGCAACCAATGGGAGTCAAGATCATAATGGGGAAATCTACAGAGAGAACTGAACTAAGCTCATAGAAACTCACGAACATTAGACAGATAGCTCTGGATATGGGAGTAGTTGTGTAGCTTGGTCTGTTTGAAGGGCCCCGGCAATGAGTACAGGATATATCCCTGGTGCATGAGCTGGCTTTCTGGAGCCCATTATCTATGGTGGGATGCCTTGCTCAGCCTTGATGCAGAGGGGAGGGACTTGGTCCTCCCTCAACTCAATGTGCCAGGCTGACTCCCCATACGAGGCCTTACCCTTTTGGAGGAGGGGATGGAAGGTGGGAAAGGAGGCTGGGAAGGAGTGGGAGGAAGGATGAAAGGGAGATCTATGGTTGATATGTAAAATGAATAAAAATCTTTTTAATTAAAAAAAAATATGAATTGGAAAAGAAAAAGGGTAAGGGTGATAGAAGTCTTTAATCCCAGCACTAGGGAGATAGAGGGTGGGGGGAGGGATCTCCGAGTTCAAGGGCAGCCTGGTCTACCGAGTTCCAGGACAGTCAGGGCTACACAGAGAAACCCTGTCTCAAAAAACAAAACAAAAAGTTCAAGACCAACCTGGTCTTCATGAGTGATTCCAGGTCAATCAGTTCTACATATTGAACATATTGAGACCCTGTCTCAAAAAAAAAAAAAAAAAAAAAAAAAAAAAAAAAAAAAAAAAATTAAAAAAAGGAACTTGGAAACTGGAGTGCAACTCAATAGTAGAGTAATTGTCTGGTATGGTTTGAGGTTCTGTGTTCAATTCTCAGCACCATAAGCATTAAATGATTAACTGTGCTATACACACAAATAAAGTTCATAGAAGGGAAGGTACAGTATCCGACATACCTTTGCCTGTAAAATAGGAATCTGTGTAGCCCAGGCATAGATCTAAAACTATGTATCCAAGGATGATCTTGAACTTCTGAACCTCTTGCCCCCACCTCCCAAACACTAGAATTACAGTGCCACTATAATCTGTTTGGTACTGGGAACTGAACTCAGGTATGCTAGGCAAACACCCTACCAACTGAGCTGTATCCCAATCCCATTCTAAAAATTATATGAACTGAATGCAAACAATCAAAGGGGGAAAAAAACAGTACATTGAAAGAATACAGGTGGAAGGTTTATACTTTCTGATTTCAGGACATCACTAATTTCGACTGTGCAGGGCTGAGATGAAGACATACAGAGAGAACAAACACAGAAGAATGCCTAAAAGGAGATCTACATAGGGTCAGGCACATTAGCACACACAGGATCTGAAGCATGGGGGTCTCCAGTTCAAGGCCAGTTTGGTCTACATGACAAGTTCCACGGCAGCCAGGGCTATTCTACAGAAAGACAGTCTCAAAATATCACATGCATATGAATGTATGCATAAAATTTAAAAATGATAAATTAATCTAATCTCCCATAACATTAAGAATTATAGACCTTCAAAAAATTATTTTATAAGACGGGCCATAGACACCAATAAACTGGGCTGGAGAGATACTCAGCTGTTAAGAACACTGGCTGCTAGGCCCCAGGATCAGTCCCAGAACCTATGTGGCAGCTCACAATTGTTTTTAACTCCAGTTCCAGGTAATCTGATGCTCTCTTCTGGCCTCTGTGGGCACCAGGCACGTACATGGTGTGCATACATGCAGATAAATATACTGCTAAATTTTTTTAACTGAGACTACTTGAAACTGTATCTATAAAAGTGGAGCCGGGCGGTGGTGACACATGCCTTTAATCCCAGCACTCGGGAGGCAGAGGCAGGCGGATCTCTGTGAGTTCGAGGCCAGCCTGGGCTACAAAGTGAGTTCCAGGAAAGGTGCAAAACTACACAGAGAAACCCTGTCTCGAAAAACCAAAAAAAAAAAAAAAAAAAAAAAAAAAGTGGAGACCTTTTTAAATTTGGCAGTAGGGTAGGAGTATTGGGGTTCAAACTCAAGACCTTGAGATAGGCAAGTATACCAACACTAAGCTGAACCTAGTTTAGTTTTGTTCCAAGCAGGGTCTTTTCTTTCTTTATTTGAGAAAGACAGATGGACACCACTGCAGGTAAGCAGAGGTCAAAGGATAGCTTGCGGACGTCAGTCCTCCCTTCTGCCCCGTGGATCAGCAGGCTCGGCAGCTAGCATCAAGTACACTGAACCACCTCACCAGGCCCTCAAACAGGATTTGAATTAAAAGACTCCCAGGCTGGCCTTGAACTAAAGAGCCTCCTGCCTCTGTCTTTCCCGTTTGCTCGTTTAGTTTATTGTATCTAACTTGTTTTTCTTTTTTTTTTTTCCCCGTTTTTTCAAGACAGGGTTTCTCTGTGTAGCTTTATGGCCTGTCCTGAAACTCACTCTGTAGCCCAGGCTGGCCTCGAACTCAGAGATCCACCTGTCTCTGCTTCCAGAGTGCTGGAATTAAAGGCTTGCGCCACCACCGCCTAGCCTAACTTGTTTTTCTTAATGTGTATGTGTCTGTGTATGTTCACGTAGGTGAGTACTCACTCATAAAGAAAGAGTACAGAGAGTAAAAAGATGCACAGAAGATCCTTGGGGCTGGAGTTATAGGTAGTTGTCAGCACCAGGAGCAGGTGCTGAGAATCCTCAGGTCCTAAGAAGCAGGCACTCTCCAGCCCTGGGCTTTAACCTACACTACTCAGGTCACAGGCACTCTGCTAAGTTTCCTTTTGTCTTGGAGGGTTACTTTTTTGTTAGATTTGTTTTCTGGTTTGTTTGTTGTTGTTGTTGTTGTTGTTGTTTTCCTGTTTGTCAAGACAAGATTTTAATCTACTGCCTATGCTGGCCTCAAATTTTGATGATCCTCCTGCCTCAACCTCTCAAGTACAAGATTTACAGGCATGGACCATCTACCACACCAGACCTAGGAAGCTACTTCCCAACTTTACAGCCACATCTACAATGGCAAAGTCTCTAAGCACACAGACCCTAAGTTCCATCTTAGCAATTTCTAATGAAATGGGTTTGTCAACTTAACACTGATATTCTGGCCCTGTCATAGGAAGAGAACAACACTAACCCTCCAATGTAGGCAAGATGTAGGTAGCTGCTGTCCTCTCCAGTGGAAGCAGACTTACCTAGACGCTCTCAGACTCAGGTTCCAACAGCAGAGAACTTCCACAGGAGCTGTGCCATTAAAACACACCACCAGCAGGGTGTGGCGGCACAGGCGGGCCAATCAGGACCAGTCTGATCTAGACTTCCAGGACTACATAGATCATATCAAAAGAAAAAGGAGGAGGGAGGGAGGAAGAGAGAGAAGGAAAGAAAGAGAAAGAAAGAACGAACAAACCACCACTAGTCAAGTAAAGAGAGGAGACACCAGCAGTGGCCCATGCTTATAAACCCAGCACTGGGAAGTGGACAGGAGGATCAGGGGTCAAGGTCGTTCTCTGCTACACAGCAACAGAATCCAGACTTGGCTACCAGAGATCCTATCAAAAAAAAAAAAAAAAAAAAAAAAAAAAGAAAGCCAGATGGTGGTACACGCCTTTAATCCCAGCACTCTGAAGGCAGAGACCGGCAGAACTGAGGAGTTTGAGGCCAGAGAAATCTCTAGAAAGAAAAAAAGAGAAACTCTTATGGGGTGGGGTGGGGGGACCAATGACTCATTACAATGAACAACAACGGACATTTGCCAGCAAAGCCGTCTGAGCAAAAGCGTATCCTGGGCAACACACCCTGACACTACAGCTTCGAGACGCTGTGTCTGTCTTATTTTGTGTTTTTATTCTTCTGTTTTCTTTTGGGGGAAGGTTGCAAGGGTGGAGGGCAGATAAGAAGGGATAGGGAGATGAGAGGAATTGAGATGCATGATATGAAACTCAAAGACTTAAAAAAGAGAGAAACGAACTTGGAACAGAAGACGTGTAAAGACAATTCAGAAAATACTACTAGCTAGATTCTTAAACATTTCCAAATCAAATTGCTAGTTTTAACCAGGAAGCAGAATCAAGTACCTAGGCTGCTTCAGGCGTCAACTTTAATTCAGTAATTGTCTCGGGTGTTACAACCTGTCTCCCCTCACATCTCCATCTCCCCCACTGGACAGCACACACCACTGAAGTCCACAGCTTGTTAGGAAATCTTCATAATTCGTCAGTACCGAAAGCTGTGGCTATGCTTACCATCCTCTGGCAGGAAGAACTGAAGCTGAAAGAAGTTGGTGGTGTGCACATGGAATCCCTGCATTTGTGGGACAGAGGCAGGAGGATCACAAGATCTATATAGCAAGAGCCAGGCCTTAGCAAGATCCTGTCTCAAATATTAAAAAAACAAAACAAACCAGAGAGCCTAGCAGGGTGTCCTCCTATGCCATGTCATAGGGGAGGCTCGGGCACAGGATTTGAATTCCAAGCTGTGTCCTCTACACAGAAAGCCAGGTCTCAAACAAAAATAAAAACAGCTCTACAGCAAGGCATGCCCAAAGCTTACAAAGTATTGAACTCTCCTCAAAGTAACAAGCAATCCTGCCCAGACTGCAGAAGAGGGGGAAACACTTCCAGGCTTCTGACATGTATCCTTTCTTTCAGTTGTTTTGAAACACTAAAGGATCCTGCTGCTCTTCCAATAGCAGTTAACTTGCATTATAAAAATGTCAGTTTGGGGCAGATTGTGAGAAACAATTGCTCTTAGGTAAAATAATCTTGTCTTGGACTTCAGTGAAACAGTCTTCACCCTGAAAGCACCCCTTTCCTAGTGATGCCTCTCTCCCTCCCCAGGCTTTCTCCTCCTTTGTACTCAAGGTCTCAGAGGCCAGAGAGAGAGGAACAATGGTACACCACAGCTGCAGGCTTCCTGCCTGCCCGCCAGGCATTATTCTCAAGACCAGAGCACTTCCAAACACTGCTTGGGTTGCTTTGAAATTCCCTCTTTCAGATTCCCCTCCTTCATGGACCATCTACTGAAAAGAATGGCTTCCAAAATGTCTTGCTGCACCAATCAAAACTCTAAGAAAACTGAAAGTCGCTAGCTTTGGGTATGGTGAGCTAAGCTACAAATGGCTTGAGTTTGGTAAAAAGCCAGTAAAAATGAACATAACTAGAGGGAATGTGTACTTGTGACTATGCACAGGATTGACTTTTTCTCATGGATAAAGGAAACCTGTTTCTGAAAAATCCTAAATTTATTCAAAATTGCCAACATTAAAGAATGAAATATAACCATCATTTAAAAAGTAGGTGGAACCTACTCTATTGAAACCTAAGTGTCTCACTCAATCTATGAAAAGGGCCAAGATGTACCTTCTCAAAGATGTTTTACACCAGAATGAAGTACATTTACATATGTTAACAGAATAGATCACCAGAATCACCTGACAACCTAGAGTCTCACTTCCTCAGATCACATTTTAAATGTGGAACACTCAATAAAAATCTTACTAGATTGCTGAGCTAGCCCAAAGAAGAAACTCAAAACAGGTGGTTAATTATCTATCTCCCCAGAGGGGTTCTTTGCCCTTTGTCCAAAAACATTAAAAATTGAAGGTTCATGAGTAACAACTTGTCAAACTGGTACAATAAACAGAAATTTTCCAAGATCTTATTATACTTCTAGCAAAACAAAAGGACCAATTTAACAATACTTGATAAAGCCTTACTCTAGTACAACAAAATAATGTAACCAATCCCTAGAATTCAGTGCAATGTGATTCAACTTATACAATTAACATTCAAGCAACCACCCGGTGGTCTATCTCTGAGTTTAAGGCCAGCCTGGTCTACAGAGTGAGTTCCAGGATAGTCAGAGTTCCACGGAGAAACCCTGTCTCAAACAACAACAACAAAAACCATTCAACCAACCACCAGGCTCATCTACCTGAGGATGAAGACTTCTGCAGCCCTTCCCATCCATCATCCACCCACTACTCCAGCTGAGGGCAGTTGTGCAGCCCAGGCCAGGATTCCCTTCCCACCATCCTGTAAGTAACCAAGAATTCGTGCAGTATTAGTAAAGCTTTGTCCCTCACAGCAGCTCTAACCAAGGAGATCAGAGCTTTCAACCGAACAGCAGTACAGAACAGTCCACCAAAACCACACATCTTCCTGACTCCATCAACACAAACATTAGCAGAGAAGGAAAAACAGGACAGGTGTTCCTAACAAATTTGGGGGGAACCTCTAGCCCATTTGCTCTGAGAACATTTCAAGATATGTTGTCAGTCAAGTGAGACGCCTTCCCTTGCCTCTAGGCCACGTGACTATGGTATGGTTAGTTAAATATGCCTTTATTGCTGGCCCACTTATAAACTGACCTAGACAGCAATTCCTACCAAGCTAAATGAGCACTAACAAGCTGCCATTTGCATTTGCTAAAATAATCCAGTGTGTGTGAACTGGCCTCACTCCTGCTGAGCATCTTCTGGCCACTTTCCTGTTCCTTTAACAACTTTCCAACAGAGCTAGGAAAAGGAAAGGTGATTAAATCAAGTCAATTCCATCATTTGTTGGAGGACTGAACATAGGTTAACTGTGGATAAAGTGTATCCTTAGCCCTGGATCCTCTCAGAAAACAATGGATATATATTTACCTAACAATCATTAAGGATCAGCTTCAGGTCCATGGGACCCCTCTTCCACACTACTGCTGAATGTCCCCTTCCAATCCCTAGAATGCACTCAGTGAGAGCCACATTTAGCTGCAGCACTCACCTCAAAACTCCCTGCAAATTAACAGTCACCTCCTTTCAACTTACTGTGAGAAAAGCGAACATTCCGATCCAGTGCCGGTTTGGCTCCCAGAGCTCTGGCCAGTCAATACAGCAAAGAGAATATGCCACGCTGCTGTGTATATGGAGCAGCGCAAACGCAGCTGGTGCACCAATCCCTGGCTCAATGGACAGGAGGCAACAAGAACAACTATTGCTTTTCCAATCCCAGGAAGCATTAGAGTGAGGAGGGTATTAAAGTGTAGCCAATCTGCTATGTGGACAAACTGCCACTGGAGGCAATAGTCATTCTAAACTCACCACAAACTCAAAGTTCCAAAAGCACATCCTCTGAATTAGAATTAAAATTGGAGTTTTAAAATGCAAAAAGAAACTCCAAAGCCATTTACATCAGCAATCAATTAGGGACAGGACCACAGCAATTGGGGTTTGTTGTTGTTTCATCCAACCCTATTACTCAAACTGAAAGATACTTTAAAATTCTCAAACAGTTTTCAACTTAATAGGAACTATTTCAGAATCATGCAGCTACAGCACAAGACTAGATGATGCGTTGTGCGTGCAGGTGTCTGCTCCATCAATGAGATGCAGGGACCGAACTCAGGCTGTCAGGCTACCCAAGCACCTCTACCCACTGAGCCATCTCTCTAGCCCAAGACGGGATTTTGTAAGCTGGGATTTTGTAAGCTACTTTTTTTCGTTAGTAGACTGTCCCTGACATAGCAAGGAACCTTATTTCAATGGGTCAAAATGGGCTTTCCTGGAACATACACGTGATGAACATGAACCCACGGGGACACACAAACCATAAATAAGTTGTTGAGGGCTGGAGAGTTAGTTCAGTGGTTAAGAGCACTTACTGCTCTTGCAGAAGACCTAGGTTCAATTCCCAGCACCTACAAGGTAGCTCACAACCATGTAACTAACTCCAGTTCCAGGGGATCAAACATCCTCTTCTGACCTCAGCAGGCATTGTGGTACATATACATGCATGAAGACAAAACATTCATACACATTAAGTAATAAAATAATTTAGAAATAAATAAGTTGTTATTTCACTCCATTTCTTGGAAAGGCACTTCTGGTCTATGCCAGTCTGGTCTACACAGTGAGTTACAGAACAGCTAGAACTATGCAGTAAGACTCAGTCTCCAAAAAAAAAAAAAAAAAAAAAAAAAAAGCAAATAAAAAGATGGATCAAGAAGGCATTAGCGCTGGACCATGGTAGGTGCACACCCACACACATAAAAGGAAAGGGTCCACAGGTCTGAGTTGGGAGCTACTCTGGCCTATTGTAATGGGGAAAAAAGAGAGAGAGAAGGCATTAATGGACTGGGGAGGCAGTTGAGGGGCGGAGAACTTGCCTAGCATGCATGAGGTTCAATCCCAGCACCCAAAAAGAAAAACAAGATATTACTAAGCAATCATCTCAAAAGTGTATTTTGTTCACACGCATCTCCCAGAAAGAGGATCCAGGTCCCCACAGTACATACACTCCCTCCTTACTAAATGAGTTCCTATTTACTAAGAGGGTGGAGGGTGGAAATGCCCTACAGAAATTTTTATACCAGGGAAAATGCACCCTAAAATCACTTACAAAGTATAATGAAATTAGCTAGGGATGTAGACCAGTGGTAGAGCATGCAGTTGGCCCAGAACTCAAAAAAATATAAACACGGAGCTGGAGAGCTGTCTCAGGGGTTAAGAGCACTGGCTGCTCTTGCAGAGGATTCACAAATCCAAGTAACCAACCACATGGCAACTAACAACTGCCTACAACTCCAGTCACAGGGATCAGAAGTTTACTCAGGCACCAACACACACATGGTACATAGACATATATACAGGCATATATACAGGCAAAACACCTATACACATAAAATTAAATACATTTAAGTTTTATTTTAAAAAGTCAGAAGTGATTTCATACAATCCCTAATAACCTAGCTCTACTATCTTTCTGGTTTTTTTCTAAGTTTTTTCCTAATGTGTGTGTGCCTGCATGAGTTTATGTGCACCACATGCAGGCAAGAGCCCATGGAGGCCAGAAGGGAGCATCAGATTCTCTGAACTTGAATTAGAGATGTGACAAAAACACAAGTGCTCTGGAAAAGAAGTAAGTTCTCTTAATCACTAAGTCACCTCTCAGGCCCCCATTCAATTATTTTAATTATTTTAATGAACTGTTAGTAAACTTTTGTTGGTTTGTTGTTTTTTTTTTTTTTGGGGGGGGGGGTTTGGGGTTTTTTTTGGTTTTTCGAGACAGGGTTTCTCTGCGTAGTTTTGCGCCTTTCCTGGAGCTCACTTGGTAGCCCAGGCTGGCCTTGAATTCACAGCGATCCGCCTGGCTCTGCCTCTGAGTGCTGAGATTAAAGGCGTGGGCCGGTTTGTTGTTTTTTTTAAGAAGGTTTCTCTGTGTAACCCTAACTGTCCTGCAACTGGCTTTGGTAAACCAGGCTGGCCTCTAACTCAGAGATCTGCCTCCCCAGTGCTGAGATTAAAGGCATATAGCGCGCGCACACACATACATACACACACATACATACATACACACACACACACACACACACACACACACCAGCAGACTGTTACTATTTTTTTTTATTATGTATATGACTGTTTGCCTATGTGTATGTATATTCAGGAGCCAAGGGAAGGCAGATAAGAGTACTGGATGCCATGGAGCTGAAGTTACAATAGGTTGTACTGAGAACCAAACCTGGGTCCTCTAAAAAAAAAGCAGCAAGTACTCTTCTTAAGCACTGAGCCATCTCTCCAACTGCCCTGTGCTAATGTTTAAAAACATTCTAGCAAACAAAGTGGAACACTCCTATAATCCCATTTGAGAAGCTAAAGCAGGAGGCAGAGCTCAATCAATCAGGGCCAACCTAGGTTATAGATCTAAATGCTATCCTAAATTAATGATTCAGAGTCTTCTAAAAAGTGATCATCCTAGCTGAATGAGGTGTCATATCTCTAATCCCAGAACCAGGAAGCTGAGGCATGCAGATCATGAGTTCAAAACCAAACTGAATTACAAGCTCCAGGTTCCACAACAGCCTGAGCAATGAGACCTTCTCAAAACACAAAGACAGGGGCTGGAGAGATGCTTACTGGTTAAAGGCACTTGCTACATACACTTACAGAGGACCAGGCTTCAAACCCCAGCATCTACATGGCAGCTCACCATTAGAAACTCCAGTTCCAAAGAACCTAACGCCCTATTCTGACCTCAGAGGACACAGGCACAGATGTGGTATACCAACACAAGCAGGCAAAACAGCCATACATATCAATTTGGGGGAGGGCTGGAGAAATGGTTCACTGGTTAAGAGCACTGGCTGTAGCCGGGCAGTAGTGGCACAAGCCTTTAAATCCCAGCACTCAGGAGGCAGAGCCAGTTGAATCTCTGTGAGGCCAGCCTGATCTACAAAGTGAGTTCCAGGACAGGCTCCAGAGCTACACAGAGAAACCCTGTCTCAAACAACAAAAAAGAGTTCCTACAGGACAACCAGGTTTGAATCCCAACACCCTCGTGATGGCTCACAAACATTTTTGTGTTTTGTTTTGGGTTTTCTTTTTTTTTTTTTTTTTTTTTTTTAATCAAAAACAGGGTTGCTCTGTGTAGCCCTGGCTGTCCTCAAACTCAGAGATCCATCTGCCTCTGCCTCCTGAGTGCTGGGATTTGGGATTAAAGGAGTATGCCACCATGCCCAGCTCATAAACATCCTTAAATCCAGTTTGAGGGGAACTGACACCCTCTTCTGACCATTTCAGGAAATAAACATGCACATGGTACACAGACATGCAAGCAAAATACACACATAAAATGATCTTTAAAAAAAAAAAGACCGGGGATGGAGGGATAGCTCAGAGGTTAAGAGCACTGACTGCTCTTCCAGAGGTCCTGAGTTCAATTCCCAGCAACCACATGATGGCTCACAACCATCAATAATGGGACCTGGTGCCCTCTTTAAAAAAAAAGGACCATCTTGTTGATTATATGCTGAAGTCTGTGTTTTGAAGACCTCTTTAGTTAAGGGATGTTTTCTGATAGAAACTGCTTACAGTTAAACCCACCTAGTCCACAATTTTCCAACTACAAAATGTACTTCTTTCTATATGCCAAAAGCTGGCATGTGCCTTTTTATTTAATGCTGATTGGACAATTAAGTCTTTCCTATCAACATACAAACTACCCTATAATTTAAGATCACAGGTAGTTTAGATTACTGCTCATTTAAATTCAGAACCTGGGGCAACTTCCAGTGACACAGGAGCTACTGTGTTGATATCATTTTACACATTACCAACAGGCTTCATCTTACAATGAGCCCTCGGGGTTCTTCACGCCACAAGTTATTATTTCTTTAAGGGTTTTACACCGAGCAACAGAAGCAATAATTCAAAAGAGCCTTTCTAGCAGCTATCAAGATTTTTTTTTTTTTAATGTATGTCCATGCACCAGGAGGGTGCCTGGTGCTCACAGAGGCCAGAAGAGGGCGACTGATCCCCTGGAACTGGAGCTACAGACAATTGCTGGACACCGGGAATCAGTTCTGGGTCCTCAGGAAGTATAGCCCATGCCTTTTGTTTGTTTGTTTGTTGTTTGTCTTTTCTGAGACAGGGTTTCTGCGTAGTTTTTGGTGCCTTGTCCTGGAGCTCCGCTCTATAGACCAGGCTGGCCTCAAACACACAGAGAGATCCACCTGGCTCTGCCTCCTGAGTGCTGGGATTAAATAAAGATGTGTGCCGCCACCATCCTGCTCTTAACCACTGAGCCATCCCTCCAGTACCTCCAGGTTTTAAAAGAGCAAAAAAGAAAACACGATTCCCATCCCATTTCTCCCTGTTCCTGCTTTTAGTATATACCAGCTGGTCTTTGGTCCCAAAGCCAAACATACACCATGAAATGCTAGTAGTCACTGCCTCAGGGAGGGTTTGGAGTGAAGAGCTTCCTTTTTCAGTGTTTTTAATGTCTTTTCAGTTGGGTGTCATGTGTGAAAAAACCTATTCTAAATAAGCTGACAGCCATTTGATTTTTTAAAAGAACAAACAGTTCACGAACTCAGAGGTTTACACTACCATTCCCACAGCATATTTGCTGAAGATCTGGAATCCACACTCCTCCCCTGGCTCCAGCATCTCGTCTATTCAACAACCTGCAGAAACAAATACTAAGGCTTCCGTGCAGCAGCACAGATCGGCCAGCCGATCCGAAGGCTGCCTTTTAAATCTCCGGCCACCGCAAGCCTGAAACAGACGCTCTCATCTCAGTCAATCCACTCGGCTCTGCAGCAGACAGGGGACTGATTCGCCTTCCTGGTTTTTTACCACACAAGCTTAATTACAAAAACAAGTTGGCTTTGAAGCGCTACTCAGAAACTGCAAAAAAGGAAGTCTTTGCACTTGGGAGGGGGGAAAGTTACTCGACTTCAAGACGGTCTCCAATCTTCCGTGTCATACAGTATGGAGTCCTGGGCTCCTGGACCGTGGGCCTGAGATGCTCTGGCCTCTCTCAGCTGCTCTATTGGTTAACTTTTCCACCCTGGGCGCCCTCAAACTGCCTAGGAAGTAGCATTGCCTCCCACTTCTCTCACAGGCTGTGTGTGAGGCTCGGTTCATTTAAACTATTGCAAACAGAATCAATGAACGAATCAAGATTGGGAATTTCGGAAGGTGAAAGTGATCGCGGTGATAGGTGATACCAAAAGGCAGAGCCGACATCGACGCCGCACAGAGGGCAGACCCCACACTCATCCCCGAATCCACGCTACACACACCTCCAACTCCTCATCCGCAAAGCATCCACCCTATACACATCGCGGACCCCGCTTCCGCCCCGTACTCGCCCCACACAGACCTCAGACCCTGCACTCATCCCTCACACCTCCACTTACCCCGCACACACCTCGAACAGCGCACACTCATCTTACACGCCATGCATGCACCCTGCAGACCCCACACTCACCCTGCATCCACCCCACACACCTTGTAGACACCGGATCCACACCACACACCTGGCGCATCGCGCGGACCCCACGTCCAGCCCACACACCCCGCACACACCACAGACCCTGCTCTCACCACGCACACGCCCCGCACTCACCCCGCGCGCACCGCACACTCCGCGTCCGCCGCGCCCGCTCGCAGCGGAGCCGCAGCCTCTGCCCGAAGAGCCCGAGTCCGCCCCGCCGGGCGGCGCCGGCGGGAAGAGGAGGCTGCGCTGCGCTTCCCCAACCCGGGACTCGGCGGGGGGAGCTCAAGCAGCAGAGGCCGCGGCCGCGAACTCCTCGCGACCCTGCGCGGGCCCCGGAGACCAGCGCCGCCCGCCCGATCCCTGTCGCCTGCGCCGCGCGTTGCCGGCGACCCCGAGACCCCCGCCCGGGGCCATGCCGCTGGCCTCACCCGCCTCCCGCCGCCGCCTTTCTCTCCACTCACCGCTCGCCGCCATCTTCCCCAGCGCTGCTCTCAATCGGAAACTCACAGCTCAGCCCCGGCCGCCGACACCGACTCCGCCGAGGCCGCCGCCGGCGATCTGAGGAGCTGAGGCGACCGCCGCTGAAGCCGCGGCGCGGGGGCCGCCGGGATTTGTAGTCCTGCGGCCACGCCCAGCACTACGGGTCCCAGGGGGCCGTGCGCGCGGTAGGGGGCGTGGCCAGGCGGTCTAGGTGACTCCGGGTATTGCGTTAGTTTTCCCGCGTGCTCATCTCCATCCTGGAATTCCTGACATCTATGGAGTGTCCATTGTGCGCCAAGCACCGGTCCTCAAGACTAACATTTGAGGGGGCGTCATTCTTACTTTTCGGACGCCCTGCTATGTCACTGGCCGGGGGGGGGGGGGGGGGTCACTGAGGCTCACAAGGTATTCGGTCCCCAGGTGTGGTCTCTCAAGTCTCATGATTTACACCAGAGAACAGCTTGCATTAGAGTGGGAAGAACTGAGAGGCACTACCTTAACCAAGGGCGGCTTGAACTTAGTGTCACCAGGAGTGGCTCCAACTGTCACCACATGTCTCCTGATAGGATGCGATGCAGAGCAGAAGGCTACCTCGGTAGAGTTCTTGAAAAAAAATAAGAAAAACTCAAAATGTGCAGCATTCTACAGAACGAGCTTGTACACCAAGATAACAAACCATTAACAAGTGAAGCCAATCCTAGTGACCCATGCCTCGGGAGGTGGAGGCAGGAGAAAGGAAGATTCAAAGTCAACCTCCAAAAACAAGTTTAAGGTCAGCCTGGACTAAGAAAATAAAAAGGTGTCTGACCAAAATAAATAAAAGTCAAATGCAATAAATCATAGTCTTGTTTTCTTTCTTTCCTTCTTTTTAGATTTTCAAGACAGTTTCTCTATGTAGCCCTTGCTGTCCTAGAACTTGTTCTGTAGACCAGGCTGGCCTCCAGCTCAAAGATCCACCTGCCTTAAAGGTTTATGCTACCAACCCTGGCTTGAGGATAGCTTTTATGTAAAAAGAACTTGGAAAGAAATTTGGAATTGGGTTAGTGAAATAAAATAGACATTGTCAGACATATATATGGGGGGGGGGCATTGTCTTGGGACACAAACCATATAAAATGTCTTCAGTGTGAATAAAATAAAACAATAAAACCTACCCTAGCTCTGCTGTCACCTCCAGGATTTCCTACCTGCACTGTGGCAGTCAGTCCCTGCTTTAAAGTTCCACAAGTACCCACCCTTCACTCCAGGAGTCTATTCACACAAAAGCCAAGTCTAAACCTGGCTTGGTAGTGGCGCACCCTTCACCCCAGGGCTCAGGAAGCAGAAACAGGCAGATCTCTGTGAGTTCCAGGGCAGCCAGGGCTATAGAGGGAAACCCTATCTTAAAATTAATAATGGTAATAATGATATTTTTAAATGTAATGAAAGAACATCAAAAGGAATAATTATTGATTCAAGTGCAGTACATATACTGATAATGTATATCCAGTCATATACATATCATACACATGTATATGTTCAGAGAATAACTGATATGAACAGTGAAAAATACATATTCAAGGATGTCAGGAAAAAGATCCAACAGGAAGCCAGATATGCTGCTTCGGGTGAGATTTGTAGGTGGCCCTGCACTGAGTAACATCAGCGGGCAGGCACTAGAGTCAAAGCTGAACCCAGCTGAGTGACAAACGCAGGGAGAAAATCAGCAAAGACGCCTGCCTTCATCCTTCGCTCTCAGTTTGCACAGACCACTCCCCCATGAAAGACTTGACTTATGTCCTGATCTTTGACTTAGGGTTGGCTCTAAGACTGCTCCCCTAAGGAAACACAAGTAACGTGGTGAAGCCCTCAAGCCTAGGGCTTAAATAGCTGACAGCTTCTACTTCCTCCTACCTGGCGCCAACTCTCCCACTATGAGTATCCACAAAAAGGGAATTGAAGCACCAGTTGACAGAGGCTGAGGTCCCAGGCAAGAGCCAACACCAGCTGCCAGCCCTTCTTGTGCCTTCCATATACTCAACACGCAAGCCCTAATGGTCAACAAGATTGGCAGCAGAGCCAGACCTAGTAGGACACACTTAAAATCCTTGCATTTAGGAGGTAAAGGGAAGATTAAGAGTTCAAGGTTATCCTCTGCTATGTCTTAAATTCCAAGCAAACCAGGCAGTAGTGGCGCACGCCTTTAATCCCAGCACTCGGGAGGCAGAGGCAGGCGGATCTCTGTGAGTTCGAGGCCAGCCTGGGCTACAGAGTGAATTCCAGGACAGGTTCCAAAGCTACCAAGAGAAACCCTGTCTCGAGAGGGGAAAAAAAAAATAAGTTGGGTGCTCTAGACCTCAAGTCAGAAAGGGAGGAAGGTACCCCCAGAACTCAGAGAGCACTTCTATGTTCCAAGTACTTTGGGTGCTTTAGTTTGTTGTCATCAGTTTTGTGGGGGTTTGGTTTGGTTTTGTTTGAGACAGGGTCTTATGCTGCAGCCCAAGCTGGTCTCAAATTCACAGCAGTCTTCCTGGGATCCAAAGGGCAACAGCATACCCAGCTTTTCAGGCACTTTTTGTAGTTTTTCAACACCCACCCCACCCTACCCCACCCCACCCCACTCCTCCAACCCCCATCCCTGCCCCTAGTTCATTTAATCATTGCAAGAATGCTAATTATTCCCATTTCAGAGATAAGTGAATGGAGGCTTCAAACAAGTCAGTCACTTGACCAAGGATATAAACCTGACTCTTCCACTTTGCCTTACTTCCTCTTCACCAAGGTACAAGCAACAAAAACTTTTATTTTTTTTGAGACAGGGTTTTTCTGTGTAGTGTTGAAGCCTGTCCTGGAACTCTCTCTGTAGCCCAGACTGGCCTCGAACTCACAGAGATCCGCCTGCCTCTGCCTCCTGAATGCTGGGGTTAAAGGTGTGCGCTGCCGCCGCCGCCGCTGCCGCCGCCACCTGGCGCAACAAAAACATTTACCAGTTTTCTGGAATATTCCTGAGGTAGCTCAGTTCTTGGCCATTTGGCTAAGATCAAGAGTAGCAACTGGAGCAGGGGAGACGGCTCAGCAGTTACGAGCACCTGTTCTTGCAGAGGACCCAGGCTTGGTTCCCAGCACCCATGTGGCCCATAAACCACCTGTAACTCCAGCTCCAGGAGATCTGACCCCCATTGGTATCAGGCACATATGAGGTACACTCACACATAGAATAAAACAAGTCTTTTTTAAAAAGCTGGCCGGGTGGTAGTGGCGCACGCCTTTAATCCCAGCACTCAGGAGGCAGCACCAGGTGAATCTCTGTGAGTTCGAGGTCTACAGTGTGAGTTCCAGGACAGAAACCAAAACTATGCAAAGAAACTCTGTCTCGGAAAAGCAAACAAACAAAGAAAAAAGCTGAGCAACAATTCTACAGCAGATTGCTGTTCATACAGCACGAGATGTTCGGGTACTCCTCTCCCATGAGCGTATTGTTCTGTCCGTCGCCTATAGCCTCAGGGTCACCAGGTGCTGGCTGTCCAAGCTGAAGCATCCATCCTATCAGCTCAGCATTGGAATCCGTAAGTGTCAGGGGCAATATTACACCCGCACGTACACTTTTTCTCTCAATAGCCTACTTTCCCTAGCTTAAGCAAATGCCCCCCCCCACCCCACCTTCATATTTCGTTATACCGGGGGCCTGGGCCACATGGCTATTCTAGATGCAACAGGATTCGGGAGTGCATTCTGCTTGGGCTTCAAGTGAACAGGTGAGTGAGTGTCCCTGGGTTGCGTGGTCTAGCCCAGGGCTCTTCTTCCTTTCTTTGATGATTACAGGGTCTCCCATTTTAGCACAGATGGCCAGGAATTCGCTAGGTAAGCCAGGCTGGACAGAATCCCACAGTGCTCCTGTCGGCTCTGCCTCCCTATGCTAGGCTTATGAGGAAGGGTGAGCCTCTACGTCTGGTTCCCAAAGACTGCTTCCGTTTCACTACTTTCCCTGTCCCCTGAAGTCAGCCTCTCTTTTACTGTGTTACTACGGGCTGAGAGTGTAGCTCAGTGATTAGGGCATATGCCTAGCATTCACAAAGCCATGGATTTCATCACCAACACTGAGGGAAAGAGAAAGGGAAAAAAAAGGCAGTGCTAGATAATCCCAGTACTTAGGAGGCCGAGGCAGGAAGATCACAAAGCCCAACCCCGGCACCTTGGGGCAACTTAGCAAAATCTTTTCTCAACCTTTCAAAAAAAAAAAAGGTGGGGGAGAGGGGTTGGGGGTGTAGCTCAGTGAGGCTGTAGCATGTGTAGCATGGAGTCCTAAATTCCGTCCTCAGTGTCACTAATTAATTAAATAAATGAATAAATAACTAACGAGTTTTAGCACTTAATCATCTCAACAGGTTAAGCCTGTTCTGCGACTCGCAGAGCTGGGCGGTAATGGCTGATTTCTTGAACTTTCCGAGCCTCACCTGAGAACACTGGTAACAGCAGCAACAGCTGGCGGACCGGTTCAATGGAAACCCGAGAACCGCATCAAGCCAAGAGTGCGCTGACTGAGTTAGCTACCACCACAAGTGCCGGTTCGGGCATGGGGCTAGCACCACCACCAAGAGGGAGTAACAGTCTCCCCGATTTTCCTCCCATCTTGCCTCACTGTAGTCGTGACAGTCTGAAGTTTCCCTGCAAATGAAAATAAGATGACTCGGGCCTGAGCACTGCGCATGTCTAAAACCCTGCTTGGAAAGACCAGATCTGAAAGTGAACTGGCACCAGACCACCTCACCCCAGGCTGTTGTCTGAACCGCTTCACACCCATGCAGGGCGCTGGGCTTAGAAGGAACGAGACAGGGACAGACAGATGAGATCTAGGGCCGGGGGAGACTCTGAGTTTGTTTTACAGTGGGGGAAAAACGCTTCTGAGACGACTAGCGCTTCCGCACTCAAAGCAGTCTGAGCGCCTCCACCCAGACTGGCCGCTCGCGTCTTTAAAATCGGCTCTGGCGACCTGTGATCTTTTTTTGTGCCATGGATGGCCTGGCAGCCAATTGCTTCTGGCCCTGGAGCTGGCTGCAGCCAACTTGCCCTGCCTGTGACCTGCAAGTGGCTCTCCCTGGCTGGATGAATTGGAAAGCCAACTCACTTCTGGTTAGTTGTTTTTCTCTTCTCTAACTTTTTGCTTTTCTTGTTGTTTGTTCAGTTTTTTGTTGTTGTCGTTTTAAGACAGTTTCTCCTGCCGGGTGGGCGTTGGTGGCGCATGCCTTTAATTCCCAGCACTCAGGAAGCAGAGCCAGGCGGACCTCTGAGTTCCAAGCCAGCCTGGTCTACAGAGCGAGATCCAGGACAAGCACCAAAACTACACAGAGAAGCCTTGTCTCAAAAAAACAAAAACAAACAAAAAAAGATAGTTTTTCCTATAGACCAGGCCTGCCTAGAATTTTCTACATAGCTGAAAATGACCTTGAACTCCTAATTATTCTGACTCAACCTTCTAAGTGCTGGGAATACTGTCAAATTGACAATTAACATTAGCCTTGGGAGAAAGGCACAGGCAGATCTCTGTGATTTTGAAGTCAGTCTAGTCTACATAGTGTGAGTCCCAGACCACCACCACCCATAGCTACCTAGTAGGACACTGTCCCAAAAAAACAAAACAAAGCAAATAAAAAACAAAACACCAATCCATCACGGGTACTTTTAAAACATTTCATAGAGCAGGGCAGTGATAGCACACACCTTTAATCCAAGCATTCAGGAGGCAGAGGCAAGTGGATATTTGAGTTCCAGGCCAGCCTAGTCTACAAAGTGAGTTCTAGAACAGCCAGGGCTACACAGAGAAACCCTGTCTCAAAAACAAAAACAAAAAACCCACAAACCAAACAAACAAACAAAACATTTCACAGAAAGTGATTTTCTCCTCCCTCCAAATAACATTTAATATAGTTTGGGAAAGCTGGATGAATTGGTTTATTTCTGCAATCCCAACACTTGAAAAACTGAGGCAGGAGACTTGCCATGAGTCTAAGGCCAGTTTGGGCTATATATTGTTAAATTCTAGTTCAGTTTGGCTACATAGAGAAACCTTGTCTCATTTAAGAAAAAAAAAAAAGCCAGGCATGGTGGCCCACTCCTTTGATTCCAACACTCAGGAGGCAGAGGTGGCAGGCAGATCTGAGTTTGAGGCCAGCCTGGTCTACCAAGAAAGTTCCAGGACAGCCAGGGATACACAGAGAAACTCTGTCTCCACAAAAAAAATAAAAACAAACAAGCAAAAAACCCACAAGTGTTTATAGGCAGCTGAAAACATGGACCTCTGATGCATTACTGGTGGAACTGTAAAAGGCTGCATGCAGCAAATGTCTGAGCTATACTTTGGATGGTAAACATAGAGTTGCCATATGGCCCAGCAACTCCAATCCTAGTTATATACTCAAGGGACCTAGAAAAGTGTCTGGGCCAGGCCAGGATCATGCACATGCATAATCCTAGCATTCAGGAAATGGAAGCAGGAGATGGTCAGGTCATCCTCAGTTATGTAGAGAGTTCAAGACCAGACTAGGCAATATGCAAGATCAGGGATGGGAGAGGGAAGGGGAGGGGAAGAGAGGGAGAAATGGCTCTGTAAGGAAAGTGCTTGCCTGCTGGGCGGTGGTGGCGCACACCTTTAATCCCAGCACTCGGGAGGCAGAGGCAGGCGGATCTCTGTGAGTTCGAGGCCAGCCTGGTCTACCAAGTGAGTTCCAGGAAAGGCGCAAAGCTACACAAAGAAACCCTGTCTCAAAAAACCAAAAAAAAAAAAAAAAAAAAAAAAAAGGAAAGTGCTTGCCATACAAATATGCAGACCTCAATTCAAACCCCAGCACCCACAGAAAAGAGTGCAGCGCCCACCTGTAATCCCAGCGCTAGAGAGGCAGAGGCAGGAAGACCTGAGGATGACCGGCTGGCCAGTCTAGCTCCATCAGTGAGCTTCTGGTTCAGTGAAAACCATTTCAAAAAATAAAGCGGAGAACCTGGAGTGGTAACACATGCCTTTAATCCCACCACTAAAGAAGTATGCAGGTCGGGGGCTGGAGAGATGGCTCAGAGGTTAAGAGCACTGACTGCTCTTCCAGAGGTCCTGAGTTCAATTCCCAGCAACCACATGGTGGATCACATCCATCTGTAATGAGATCTGGTGCCCTCTTCCCGCCTGCAGACACACATGCAGGCAGAACATTGTATACATAATAAACAAATAAATCTTTAAAAAAAATAAAAGAAAAGAAGTAAGCAGGCAGATCTCTTAAATTTCAGGCCAGCCTGGTCTACATAGTGAGACCAGCCAGTTAGAGCTACATGGTAAGAGCCAGTTAGAGCTACATGGTAAGATCTTGTGTCAAAAAACAAACAACCACCAAAAGGTGGAGAACACCGGAGAAAGGCCTACAGCCTCAACCTCTGTATCCTCAAGCACAGAAGCATCCACATACACATTCTCCTGAGTGCACACTAATCTGAAAAAAGGAAAATTAAAGTAGGCACAGGCCTTTGATCTCAGCACTCTGGAGGCTGAGCTAGGAGGCTCCAGAGTTTGAGGCCATCCTGGGAACCATGATGAGGTCAAGTCTAGCCTATGCTACATAGTAAGGGAAAAGGATAAAAGAAGAAACTGTTTCTTTCTTTCTTTCTTTCTTTATTTTGGTTTTTCGAGACAGGGTTTCTCTGCGTAGTTTTGCGCCTTTCATGGAGCTCACTTGGTAGCCCAGGCTGGCCTCGAACTCACAGAGATCCGCCTGCCTCTGCCTCCCGAGTGCTGGGATTAAAGGTGTGCGCCACCACCACCTGGCTATTTATTTTATTTTATTTGCATTTCTGTAAAGGTGTCAAATCTCCTGGAATGGGAGTCACAGACAGTTGTGAGCTGTCATGTGGGTGCTAGGAATTGAACCCGGGTCCTCTGGAAGAGCAGCCAGTGCTCCTAACCCCTGAGCCATCTCTCCAGCCGGAAACTGTTTCTTTTGGCTCACAGATTCTGAGGCTCAATCCTTGGTTCCTTGGCTGGTCTGTTTTTGGGCCTGTGGTCAAGCGGGTCAAGACAGAAACACAGGACAGAGCAGACTGCCCCACCTCATAGCAACTGGAAAGCAGAAAGGAAAGGAGGCTGAGGTCCCCTTTGAATCCCGTTCACTGGCATGTTCCCAGTGACCAGGCCTCCTTCCACTAGACCCTACCTCCTAATGGTCCCACACCGCCTCCCAATAGCACCAGGAACTGGCAACCCTTGAGGCCAACACTGTGACAGAAATCAGAAGCAAATTTGACAAAGGAGTGTTAGCCTGAAATGATGCCACTTGCTTATAATCCTAGCATTTGAGAGGTAGGTAGAGGCAGGAGGATCCGGAGATCAAAGCCAGACTCTGTTACATGGTGAGTTAGAGGCCAGCCTGGGCACCATCAGACCCTGTGTCAAAACAAAGGAACGATGGCAGCGGGGTAGCCTGGTGGTAGAGCTTAGTACACATGAGGACCTGGCTTCAATTCCCAACATCTGAAGAAGAACAGAAAAAATGGGAGAAACTCGAAGATATAAAAGAGGAAGGGAGCCGGGTGGCTGCGGTGGTGGCGGCGGCGGCGGCGGCGGCGGCGGCGGCAGCGGCGGCGCATGCCTTTGATCCCAGCACTCGGGAGGCAGAGGCAGGCGGATCTCTGTGAGCTCGAGGCCAGCCTGGTCTCCAGAGTGAGATCCAGGAAAGGCGCAAAGCTACACAGAGGAAACCCTGTCTCGAAAAACCAAAAAAAAAAAAAAAAAAAAAGAGGAAGGGAGCGGTGGCAATCACCTCCCACCCCATTCCTACATCTTTCTGTCTCCAGGGATACCACAATCACTGTCCTCCTGTTTTTCAGATATACTCCATATCTATACAGCCTGCCTCTGTGTGTGTGTGTGCATTCACACTCACAGCACCCATAAGCAGCTTTGTATACAAGTGCATACTACTCACAGTGTTCTGTGTCTTGCTTCCTCATTTAATAAAGTGCAGATTGTTCAGGCTAGTTTTCATTTCAACTTGACACTGTCTAGAATCATGTGGAAAGAGAGTCTCAATCAGAAATTGTCTAGATTAGGTTAGACTCTGTGTTTGCCTTTAGAGATTTTTTTTGAGACAGTGTCTTGGGACTCAAGCGACGGCTCAGCAGTTGAGCGCATTGTCTGCTCTTCCAGAGGATCTGGGTTCAATTCCCAGCACCCACATGGCAGCTCAAAATTGTCTGTAACTCCAGTTGCAGGGGATCTGACACCCTCACACAGACATACATGCAGGCAAAATACCAATGCATGTGAAAGAAAAATAAATAAAATTTAAAAAACAGAGACGGAATTTCACTATGTACCTGGATGTCTGGGAACTCACCATGTAGACCAGGCTGGCCTAGAACTCCCAGAGATCTGCATGCCTCTGCCGGGTGAGTGCTGAGATTAAAGTCATGAACCACCAAGCTTGGCCCATAGCTAAGAAAAACTTTATTGCTAGTGCTTTAGCACAACAGGAAGGAAACCAGGAGGGCCTCTTGGCGGGTACCTGGGAAAGCCAGGCTGGCTTTTGGAGCAGCAGTTTCCATGTTGTGAGTACATGGCGGCTGCATCCTGACGTCCTCCTTTTCGGCCACCCAGAGTGCTCTCCTTTCTTCCCATTACATGGGATTTCCTTGTTCCTTTCTCCTAAAAGCCATTTTCTTTGTGGTTGTTTGTTGTTTGTTTGAGATAGACTGGCAAGTAGCCCAGGTTGGCCTCCATCTTGATAAGTAGCTGAGGCTATCCTTAAACTTCTACATTCTGATTCTGGGATTAAAAGCATTGATTGTATGTTGTGTGTGTGTGTAGGTGCACATGCACATGGAGGTCAGAGATCAAGGTCTATGACTCCTTTTAATCACCCTCAACCTTTATTTTACAAGACCTGCTCTTGCTGAATATCAAGTGCATAGATTCAGCTAGGCTGGCCCACCAGTGAGCTCCCAGAATCCACCTGTCTCTGCTCCTCCCTTCCCCCAGTGCTGGATTGCAGAAGCTGAAAGCCAACTCCCACCCAGTTTATTATTTTTTTGGGGGGGGGGGTTTTCGAGACAGCTTTGGTTTCTCTGTAGCTTTGGAGCCTGTCCTGGACTAGCTCTGTAGACCAGGCTGGCCGCGAACTCACAGAGATCCACCTGCCTCTGCCTCCCAAGTGCTGAGATTACAGATGTACGCCACCACCGCCTGGCCCATCCAGTTTTTTATGTGACTGCTGAAGATCTGAACCCAGGGCTTCATGTTAATGTATGCAAGAAATGTTTGTTTGTTTGTTTGTTTGTTTGTTTGTTTTTCCTATTAGAGGCGGCTAGGCCACCAAGGGTCAAGATTCCATAAATCTCTTCCACTTTGTAAAATGTTTATGCAAATCTTTTAATCTCCCTCACCCGGGAGACTATTTACACAAAGCCCCTTTCTCAGAACTTGAAGACCCAGGGTTGCTGCCAGATGACCCCTCTCCTTCTCCTTTATTTCCTTTGCATTGGTTATAAATTAATCACTGGAGCCAACTGTAAGAGGGGATGAAACACACAGTTCCACCTGCCTTCAGATAAAAACTAAGTGAACTTCCTGCCCCGCAAGCCTGCTATCCTGGATTGGATCCTGGTACACCCTTTCTACCAAAAGAAATTGCTTTGAGGTGTTACTTTTGATTTGTTCACATGCTTCTATGTGTGACATCTAGACTGTTCTCATCAACATACCACAGGCATTTTACCATTAAGTCATCTCTTCTGTCTGTTTGTGTTTGACAAGGTCATTCATACTGGATCCCAGACAGGCTGGAACTCACTATGTAGCCCACCCATGCTAGCCTTGAAGTTGTGGTGAATATTAGTTCTTATGCACACCTCCATAGTCCTAGCTCTCAGTTGGCTGAAGCAAGAGGTTAGTCTCAGGTTTGAGCCTAGCCTGAGTTACATATACCTAGTTCCAAACCAGCCAAGTCTGCTAGTAAGACCTTGTCTCAAACACACACACACACACACACACACACACACACACACACACACACACACATACACATATGAGTAGAGTTGTTGAGGCTATAAAAATGGCTTAGTGGTTAAGAATACTTACTGATCTTGGAGAGGACCAGGGTTTGATTCCCTTCATCCACATGGCACCTCACTGTAACTCCAGTCCCAGGGGATTCTGATGTCCTCTGGCCTCTTCTGGCCTCTGCAGCCATCAGGCACACACATATGGTACACAGACTTCTGTCTTAGTTACTGTTGTGGAATAGAATGTTTGTTTAGGTAAGTAAAGATGAGTTATATTTGTTTGTGTTGCAGAATAATTGTTTAACTATGTAAAGATGTGTTGCTGTTTTACCTTGCCTTCCTAAGGCACCTGATTGATCTAATAAAAAGCTGAATGGACAATAGCTAGACAGAGGAGGGATAGGCAGGGCTGGAAGAAAAGGGGAAAGAGAAAAGGGGAGCCAGCCAGCTTGGAGGGAGCGGGTACAGCTAGCCAGACACAAGGAAACAGGAAAGCAGGATGGACAGTACATAGATGAGATAAACAAGCCTCAGGGAAGCACACAAATTAATAGAAATGGGTTAATTTAAGCTAAAAAGAACTAGCTAGAAACAAGCCTAAGCTAAGACTGAGCATTTACAATTAATAATAAGTTTCCATTTCATGATTTGTGGGCTGACGGTCCAGGAAAGCCTGCTACAAGTTGCTTTCCTGTTGCTGTGACAAGACACCATGACCAATGCAACTGATAAAGTGTTAAATGGGCCATGATTTCAGAGGGCTAGAGTCTATGATGTAGAGCAAGGGAACAGCCGATAGCTCACATCTTGATCCACAATCGTAAGCCAGAGCAATGGGCATACCAAGAGTCTTTTAAAACCTCAGAGCAGGACACAAGTGACACACCTCCTCCATCAAGGCCACATCTACTGTTCCTTCTAAAGAGTTCTACCAACCGGGGACCAAGTATTCAGAAATACATGAACCTATGGCAGCCATTTTCAATTTTAATCACCATGATATCCATACAGAGAAAATATTCATACACATAAGAATAAATAGATTAAAAGTGAAAGTATCATGGTCAAAAAAATAGAGCTAAATATGTGCCACTTTCACACCATGGTAAAGCCCAAATATTATCAATCGAGTCATTGTGAATCACAGACCACATGGATTTACAAATGAACATACATTTATCATTTCCTTCATTTGTTTGGTGAGATAGATCCTCATGTGTCCCAAAATTGGCCTCGAACTAGCTTATGTAGCTGAGACTGTCCTTGAACTTCTGATCCTCCTGCCTTCACCTACCAAGTGCTAAGATTATGGGTGCACGACCCCCATCCCGCATGTGAATTTCTGTACCTCAAGTGTCATCCTCCACACACTGCTCTGCCCTTGGTGTCTTCCGGCCATGAGGAGCTTCTCACAGGCATTCAGGCCACTGTGGCTTCTGGAGTCCTGACTTTCCATCAGCAGAGCTCCACCTTTTAAAGGTTTGCTGAACCCAGCCCTAGAATCACACCGTTCCTTTTAAAAAGTAACAAAAAATGGTGTTGAAAGTTGAGTTTTTAAAGTGATGACAGTGAGATTATTTCAGAGGATAAATCCTTTTCCCATTATTTACTAATTACAGAGCGGGAGCACCGGGAGGATGTGTTGAGACAAGCAGACAATGTCAATGCCAGGGGTGAACGCAGAAGACAAGTTACGACTTTAGCTGGGGCAAAAAAATCTACCCCCCTCTGGCTGTTGTCAATCAAGCGTTTTGTGGAGCCTTTTCGTGTAAGTGTCTGGGGCCAGACTCGCCCACACCCCCTTCCACAGGAAGGGCAGAAGTCACTGTCTCCGGAATCACATGACTGCCTACTTCAGCCCAGACTGCTGATGATTGGGTCAGGCATGGGTGTCACCCCCGGGGCAGCCAATGCACCCGCTAGCCAGTGATTTATAAGAGAACTGGGCCCAAAAATATCTGACCAAACAGGAACCAGGTTGACTCCTCTGATTTCCAATTTGAGATGAATCAGCTGGTTCCTTAAAGGACCCGAAGCTGAGGGGATGCAAGCATTAGGACAAGAGAACTGGAGTCACCTGGGGAGAAGAACCTGACACTCTCCAGAGATACCAGGTGGAGCAAAGAGCCCCCCAAAAAGCCTGGTCCTGAAAGCCTTGGCAGTCATTTCCAGCAACACCCCAGGGTAGAGGACCCCAAGCACTCTGCCCCCACGCAGACAAGTGGAAATTCTAGGTAAAAGACAATAAATATTCTTTCAAATGAATAATTGAGTTCACAAGAAAATAAGGGAAATCCCCAGCAGTCAAAAGAAAAAAAGAAAAAAAAAAAAAATGGAACTGAGAACCAAGCCTGTTTGTATGAAGAGACAGTGAGACTCCCAGAAAGGGAGGAGCCGGGCTCTGGAAGGCTGGCGCTGGGATGGTTATGCAAACCCCAGCCCAGGAAGAGAGAGAGAGGCCTTGGGCTCACACTAAAGGAAATCACAGGCCTGCTTGTGCGCCCTGACAGAAGGTGGGGTGAGACTTAGCTTTCAGACGCTCATGTTTGGCTGAAAGCCATTTAAGAGATGGGGTGCAGGTCCCTGATGGACACTTTCGCATGTGTGGTTTGCATATGGTCCTGGGTTCCACTGCTAGTTCAGGGTGAGGGGAAGTCCTTAACTTCAAGTGCTAACGCTGTGACCTCCAACCTACAAAGGTTTTCGTTGCTTCTTCCTAACTGTAAATTTGCTGCTGTTACGAATCTTGTGTTTCCTGGTGGTCGTGTGTAAGGAACCCCTGTGAAAGGGTCATTTGAGACCAAGGGGGTCGTGACCCACAGGTTGAGAACCACGGATGTAGCAAGTGGAGCTCTGTCTCAGCTCCATCAGAAGTGGGGACAGACATTCCAACGAGAACAAAAGAGCAAAGGCCAGGAGAGTGGCCCTGTAAAGGCACTTCCAAAGGTTTAGTTCAAGGCCAGGGAAGCCTAGTCTCAAAACCACAAACAAAGCAGGGTGTGGTGACAGCAGTCTGTAATCCCAGCCCTCTCCGGGGTGCCGAGGCAGGAAGAAGGTCTAGAATTCAAGGCCAATTAACCTACAAGTGAGTACTGAGGCAGGCTAGCTTGCACAAGGATCTGTCTTCAAAAAAAAAAAAGTGAGAGGAAGGACGTGATGGAGCATGGTAAGTCTTTGCACCCTGAAGGCCTCTTCACCAATGCAGCAATCCAGATTAAACCAAATCAGACCAAATTGGAAAAGCCCAGGTTTAATGGGTAAAGCGCTCTCAGGTGATTCCCCTGCACCTTAGAGAGGAGACCTGGACGACCTGGAGACCATGTTTTCTGGGATGCAGCTTATACACCCTGTCTTGAGCCTCTCTGCGGGAGGAGCTGTGTTTGGCGGGCTTTAAAGGGGTGGGTTTGGGGGAAGAGATAGGGGAGGGGAGTGGAGGTGCATCTTCCACCAGAACATTCCAGACTCTTTGGGTATAGGGATGCCAGGGTGCCAGGGGTTGAGGTGGAGCTCCAACCCAAACAGTGCACACCTCTATTTCCTACACTTGGGAGGCAGAGGCAGGTGGATCTCTGTGAGTGAGCCAGGCCAGCCAGGACTACATAGTGAAACCCTGTCTTAAAAAGGAAAAAACAAGTCGGAGGGTGTGACTCTGTTGGTAGAGTCTAGCATTCAAGAAAGCCTGAGTTCAGTGATGGGCAGTGGTGGTGCACGCCTTTAATCTCAGCACTCAGGAGGCAGAGGCAGGCAGTCTCTGTGAGTTCAAGGCCAGCCTGGGCTACAGAGTTCCAGGCTTCAAAGCTACACAGAGAAACCCTGTCTCAAAAAACCAAAAAGAAAAAAAAGAAAAAAAAAGCCTGAGTTCAACAAATCGAACCAGATACACAGGGTATGGTGGTTCATGCCTAACACTCTAGCTTTCAGAAGGGGGAAGCAGGAGAATTAGGAGTTCAAGGTCACCTTGAACAAAGCAAGTTTGAGGCAAACCTGGGGCAGGGAGGGGAATCCTAAAACTCCTAAAGGGGGAAAAAAAAAGAGTCCTAAGGAAATGTGCCCTTTCTTAAGCAGGTCCCTGAGCCACCATTTCTTGTTAGCATATGCCCAGAAACACCAGAGAAGAGAAGACATTATGAGAGGCTGTGGAAAGTGTAGGCTTTTTGGGAAACCACCAAGCACCTCCCAAAGAGGTGCCAGAAAAAAAAAAAAAAAGCCACAGAACCAAGATGCACGGACCCCAGGGACCAGGACCTTCAGGTATTCACATAGGTCTACTGCATGTTCCTGGCAATGCTCTCCCATGACTGGACCACGCTCTTCATTTCTCAGTTCTTAAAAAAGGAATGAAGGGGAGTTGGAGAAGCGGCTGAGTGCTCCAGCTGCTACTGCAAAAGAGTGGGGTTCAGTCCCCAGCACTTATGTCAGGCGGCTCACACGTGTCACGTGGTTCTCACCAACATGGAACTCCAGCTCCAAGGGTTCTAGGCCCTCTTCTGGCCTGTCAGGGTGCAGGCACACACATTCACATGTGCACACAAGTGTATATGAACGCACAATAAAATCTTTTAAGAACCAAAAAGAAGATGATTTGGTGGGTGACGATGCTTGCTGCCAAGCTTGAGGACCTGGGTAGTCACATCTCCAGAATCCACATGGTAGAAAGAGGGTGTTCACTCGGGAAAAGATGTCCTCTGACCTCCACATGCATAATATGGCTCCAGCAGGAGCCATCTCACACAGGAGGAGGTGGCTCATCCATCTGCTTAGGAAAGGACTGGTTTCCTTAGGCCTTTTTTTTTTTTTTTTTTACTGATCTTGTCACCCAGGCTGCCCTCAAACATATGCACACACACAAAAGAAAAGAAAGGCACTATAGACTTACAGTGGCTTATGTCTGTAGTCTCTGAACTTGAGATGCTGAGGCAGGAGGATGGCTGTGAGTTGAAACTAGTCTGGGCTACAGGAGACCCTCTATGTCTGGAAAAAAAAAAAAGTGAAGTAGCCATTAATGAATTCCTAGAGATTCCAAGCCAGCAAACAGGCCTAGGGCTCAAATACATGTATTTCAGTCCCCCTGGAGGGTTATCACACATTCCTTTGCACCCTGTCCCTAGTCATTCAACAGCTATTTTTCTAGCTTTTAGAACCTGGGCTAGACCCAGGGCTCTCTGGGTCATGTTCGGGTAAACCAAAGAGAGGGGCCTCTTGTTCTCAGGGAGTTTGTGATGGAGCCCTCAGGAGAGGGAGGGCAGCCCAGAAAAGTTAGCTGGGCAGCAAAAGGGAGCTAATTACTGCCTCTGAAGAAAGCAACCTACGGAGTCAGGGAGGACGGCTGCTTACCTAAAATAGGCTGGGTCCCCTGTGTTGACTTCTCTTTGCCTCTGGTGGGTCAAGAGTCAAAAGGAATGAAAGGCTAAGGTAAAAACTTTTCTTCCACTCCCTGTATCCATCTGCAGTTTCCCTTCTTGGAGGCAAGAGGTTCCATTTTGTGGGAATTCTTTCCAAGAGCTTCTCATTGAATCTGAGTAAAGACCCTCTGTCTATTTTCTCTTAAATGAAGACATACCTGCCCCATACTTCCTCATCCTGTACCTTTCACCTGACTTCTCATCTCCAGGGTAGCTCCGTGCACACTTTCGATCTGAGCCCAGAGCCCAGGGTAGGGTGAGGGACAGTCAGGGGGAGCCTGCAGTGGGGGCGGCAGAGCTGAGGAGGAGGAGGAGGCAGGGCCAGGCTTGCAGGTTCTTGCAGGGTCTCTTGTAAATGCTGCTTCTAATTTACCCTAAGCAAAGGCCACTGAGTGTGTTTGGGGGAGACTGTCATGATGTGACTTGCGGTTTTCAATGATCAGTTTCAAAAACTGCAGTGGGGACAGGAGGGGAGACACCAGGTGGGCAGTGGCGGATGAACGTGGCCAAGGATGGTATAAAACAAGAAAGGACGGCACCAGAAAGCTCTGGCTCGTGGCTATAACCCCAGTCAAGGCGACAAGTGAGACACTAGGGGTTGGTTTAGTCAGTACAGTGCCCGCCACACAAGCGTGAGGACCTGAGTTTAGATCCCCGGAACCCTTGTAAAAAATCAAGAGTGAGCCGGGCGGTGGTGGCGCATGCCTTTAATCCCAGCATTTGGGAGGCAGAGCCAGGCGGATCTCTGTGAGTTCGAGGCCAGCCTGGGCTACCAAGTGAGTTCCAGGAAAGGCACAAAGCTACATAGAGAAACCCTGTCTCAAAAAACAAACAAACAAACAAAAAAATCAAAAGTGGGAGCACACACTGTAACTCCAGCACTGGAGACAGAGAAACAGACGCTCACTGGTCAGCCAGTCTAGCCCAATTGGTGAGAGCCCCTGACTCAAAAGATAAAGCAGAGAGAGTGTCTGAGGGAGACACCTGACGTCAACTCAGCAACTCCTGGCTTCCACATGCTTGTACACGTGCACCCGCACATGACCTAAATCTCTCTCTCATACACACACACCCCCTTCAGGTCATCTCTCTAACAGTCTATAAATGCTGACTGTAGCCTGTGATTACCAAAGTATGGTCCACAGACCCGCAAACCGATTGGGAACAGGTTAGTTCCTGGTTCTAGAGTCAGAAAAATTCCGGAACTTTGGAGGAGGGCCTCAGGATAAGTGGGGCCTGCCACTTCGGGATGAGTGGGTCAAGCTTCAGCCATAACGTGGGGGATGGTGGCTCACTAGCTACAAAGTTGTCCTGCACAGTGCATAGATACTTAACCAGCTCCGAACAGAAATGGCAATGCTGGCCCGAGACCCAGAGACAGGTAAGAGTTGGAGGGTCTCAGAGATGGAGCCTTATCAGAGCAGACGAACAGTACTGGGCTTGCCGGGATCAGCGTCTTGTAGGCGTGGCTCCTGGAGCCCAGGGGGAAGAAAACAGGCCTTATCTTGAAGAGAGGAAGTTTGAAACAAACAATAGGTTCAGGCCCTGAAGTAGGGAACTAACTGAGGGTGAGTGAAAGCAATAAGGAAGGGGCTGTTTTTCTTCTTGCACTTGCTTATTTATTGAATGAGTATATGTGTGCCTCACTTGCGGAGGTCAGAGAGCAACTTGTGGTCATTGGTTTCCTCCTTTTACCTGATGGGTCCCAGGTTTGAACTTAGGTCCTCCAGCTTGCCAGCCACCAGAGTCCAGAAGGGTTGTTTTTCTTTTTCTTTTTTTTTTTTTTTTTTTTGGTTTTTTGAGACAGGGTTTCTCTGTGTAGCTTTGTGCCTTTCCTAGAACTCGCTCTGTAGCCCAGGCTGGCCTCGAACTCACAAAGATCCCCCTGCCTCTGCCTCCCGAGTGCTGGGATTAAAGGCCGCCGCCACCGCCTCCCCCCGGCTGAAGAGTTGTTTTTCAAAGCTGAGTTTTGACTACCACCACTACTACTACTACCACCACCGTGTGGAGTATGTATGTGTGTGTGTGGTGGCTCCTAGGAGGTAGAGCATGTTTAAAGGAGAGAGTTCTGAGACCAGCCTAGGGGAGATAGAGAGGCAAAGTGCATGGGGAGCTCCAGTCACCATGGCACACTCCTGACAGAGAAACTAAGACCACACCCAATGACTGGGACCCACACAGTCCCTTGCAGAACTGGCACTTTCCATCATATACCTGATGCCATGACACATTTGAAAACCCCAAATAAGGGCAGGAAAGGAACTGCTAGTACATTAATGCATGCCTATAATCCAGGCCACTGAGAAGGATTGTCTTAAACTCAAACCCCACCCCAAAAGGCTGGTGGTAAAGAGTTTGCATAGCATGCAGAAGGTCCTATGTGCATTTCCTGGTACAGTTCCTTCCTTCCATTAAAGTGAGCCCTTAAGACAAGAACTGGGCCGGGCGGTGGTGGCGCACGCCTTTAATCCCAGCACTCCGGAGGCAGAGCCAGGTGGATCTCTTTGAGTTCGAGGCCAGCCTGGGCTACCAAGTGAGTCCCAGGAAAAACTAGCATGCAGGAAACTCACTTGGTAGAGTGCCTAACTAGCATGCAGGAAACTCACTTGGTAGAGTGCCTAACTAGCATGCAGGAAACTCACTTGGTAGAGCACCTAACTAGCATGTGGGAAGCTCATAGGGTCCAGCCATATCCCAGAGACTGGTTGTGCACTGCTCTGGAGGTGGAGGCAGGGGCTGGGTGCAAAGGCCTCTCTGGGGTACTATGAAAACCTGTCTCAGAATGTTTTTCAATTCAAAACAAACTGGTTGGTTACTGGAGTTATAGTTCAGCTGAGTCCCTGGGTTCAATGTCCAGTCATACACATAATATACATACTCTGGCCATGAGCTGTGTTTGACTTAGTCAAATCCAGGATAGACATAGGCCCCGTCTGGCTCATAAATATGTGATCTGTCTCTGTCTGTCTCTCATTCCCCCCCCCCCTTCTTTCCCCCTCTCCTCTTCATCTTAGCACTGGGAACAGAATCCAGGGGCTCGTTCTTTGAGACAAACAACTTACTACCACAGCTGCAGCTGGAGCTGCAGGTGCTGAGTAAGCTCCAGCCCAGCAGCCTACCTTCAGGACTCTTTTTACTTTTGAGACAAGGTCCCCCCCCCCCCAGACAGGTTTTCTCTGTGTAGTTTTGGTGCCTGTCCTACATCTCACTCTGTAGACCAGGCTGTCCTTGAATTCACAGATAACCGGCTGGCTCTGCCTCCCGAGTGCTGAGATTAAAGATGTGTGTCACCACTGCCCAGAGAGACAAGGTTTCATTATATAGCCCTGCTAGCCTGGAGCTTACTATGTAAGGCTTGCCGGGTGGTGGTGGCGCAAGCCTTTAATCCCATCACTAGGGAGGCAGAAGCAGGTGGATCTCTGTGAGTTCAAGGCCAGCCTGGTCTACAAAGTGAGATCCAGGACAGGCACCAAAATACCACAGAGAAACCCTGTGTTGAAAAAAAAAAAAAAAAAAATATCCGGGCGATGGTGGTGCACGCCTTTAATCCCAGCACTCGGGAGGCAGAGCCAGGCAGATCTCTGTGAGTTCGAGGCCAGCCTGGTCTACAGAGCGAGATCCAGGACAGGCACCAAAACGACACAGAGAAACCCTGTCTCGAAAAACCAAAAAACAAAAAAAAACAAAAAAAAGAAAGAAAGAAAGAAAAAAGAAAAACCAAAAAAAATAAATAAAATAAAATAAAATAAAAATAATAAACCAGGCTGGCCAGAAACTCATACAGATCTACATGCCTCTGCCTCCCAAGCACTGGGATTAAAGGCATGCACCAACACTCACTGCTGTGCTTTTAGGATTTTTGATTGTTAATTTTTTATTTTATTTTATTTTATTTTATTTTATTTTGGTTTTTCGAGACAGGGTTTCTCTGTGTAGCTTTGCACCTTTCCTGGGACTTACTTGGTAGCCCAGGCTGGCCTTGAACTCACAGAGATCTGCCTAGCTCTGCCTCCCGAGAGCCACCACCACCCGGCTTGATAGTTACTTTTTATCTAATCTTTTTTCTAGGTGGATGTCATAGCCCACACCTTTAATCCTAGCACTCCAAGAGTTTGAGGCCAGCCTGGTCTACAGAGCGAGTTCCATGACAGCCAAAGCTACACAGAGAAACCCTGTCTGGAAAAATAAAAATAAATAAATGAAATAAAAAAGAAAGAAGGAGGAGGTGACTGGGTGTGGTGGTACAAAAAGTTGGATCTCTGTGGGTTCAAGACCACCTTGGTCTATATACCAGATTCCAGGTTGATCAGGGCTTCATAGAGAGACCTGTCTTGGGAGAAAAGAAAAAAAGAAGACCTGAGCCTGTCTTCTTACTCAATCATAGTTTCCCTGGAGGCTGAGACAATGTCCGGAAGCCCTCTGACCTCTTGCTGCCCAGAGGCAAGCCTGGAAATGCACATAGACCTTCCTGAAGCCAGACTCTGCATTTTACAAGATCCTACTGGGTGACTCATAAGAATCTGCATTTTACAAAGATCCTCCTGGGTGACTCATAGGCAAGTTGGCTCTCTCTGAAGCAGGAGCATAAGACAAATGCAGAGAGCATGTGTCACTCTTCTACAGGAGTCAATGATGGAACCAAAGGAGGCCCAAGGACTCTTCTGTCCAGCTGCAAAGCATGCTGGGACTGGCAGGTGCCATCTGGTCACTCAGAATCCAAGCTGGTGACATTGTAGTACACATACACCACCATCTCCCCACACATAACCACCACCACCACCACCACCCACACAATCCTCTTTCCCTCAACTTTATTTATTTTGTGCCTGTACTCAAGAGGATGTCCATATGAGTGCCTTGATGTACATGTGCAGGTAGGGGAAAAGCTCCAAGCATCAGTTCTGTCCTTCAATCTTGTAGGTCCCAAGGATAGAACTCAGGTTGTTAGGGTGAGTGACAAGTGCCTTTACCCACTGAGACATCTTGCTGGTCTTCCCCCACATACTTCTTTTCTCCCTTCCTTCCTTCCTTCCTTCCTTCCTTCCTTCCTTCCTTCCTTCCTTCCTTCCTTCCTCTTTCTTTCTTCAGATCTATTTCTTTTACCCTGTGTTTTGCCTGCATGTGTGTGTACATGCCGGGTACCATCAGAGGTCATCAGCTCCCCTGGAACTGGAGTCAGAGACATCGTGGGTATCTGGAATTGAACCTAGGTCTTCTGCAAGAGTCAGGCGTGGTCTTAGTCACTGAGCTATCAGCCCCTCATCTACATTCTTAATCTGTTTGGATCAGAAACTAACCTCACTTTTGGGTTCTAAGGGTCAAGACTGAGCTTCAGCCTTGGCCAACCAAGAGTTTTACACTCCTTTTTTGGCATAGTGATTGTTCCAGAGATGGGCTTGTGATCCACATCAAGTGTTGTTGCTGTCTTGGTTTGGTTTGAGATAAGGTTTTGTGTATACCACTCTGTCCTCAAACTTCATGTACACCTGAGGGTGACTTTGAACTTCCGACCTTCCTGCATCTACTCCCAGTAATGGGTTTATGCACGTGCACCCCCACACCCAGTTTACTCAGTGCTTGAACTCAAGGCTTCATGCTTGTTAGGCAGGCACTCTACCAACCCAGCTACCTCACAGGGCCCCAAGTGAGAGTTTGAGGCTCCACTCTCTTTGTTTTTTGCCTGAGACCGTCTCAGCCAGGAGTTACTTTGAACTCAGTATTGCCTCCTCTCGAGCCCTGAGATTACAATTGTCCACCAGCCGGCCAACCGGGAAGTTCTCAGTTAAGCATATGAATACATTTCTCCTGAACAGCACTTTGCTTTTTGTCTTTCTGTTACCCACAAGTGGATGGTGTAACATTTATACAAATATGGATAAATCGAGGGATGTAACGCTAACTGTTTTCAAGGCCAGCCAGATGGCATAGAGGAAAAAAGTGATTGCCCAGCAGCCTGACCACTCGGGATTGACCTGAGGGTTCCACAGTGCCAAGAGGGGCCTGACCCCTTAACACTGTCTGACTTCATGTGTATGCTGTGTGGTGAGCATGCCTGCACACACACACACACACACACACACACTAATAATAATAAATACAATTTAATTTAAAATTTAAAAACACATTGTTTCAGTTGGTGATACACACCTATAGGTACATGTCTTTAATCTGAGCACTTGGAAAGCTGAGACAGGAGGATTGTTGAAAGTTCAAGAAAAGAGAAAGTAGGGATAGGAATGCAGCTCAATTAGGAGCCTATCAGGTACCACGCCCTGGAGCTAGGTGTGCGGAGAAAGCCTATATTCCTAGCTCTAGGGAGGTGGAGCCAAGGAGGTCAGGGATTTAAGGTCGTTCTCTGCTGCTTGACTGGTTTAAGGCCAACCTTGAGATCCTAGTCAAGAAAGAAAGGAAGGAAAGAAGGGAGGGAGGGGGGAGGGAGGGAGGAAGGAAGGAAGGGAGGGAGGGAAGGAGATAGAGGAAGTGAGGGAGGGAGAGAAAAGGGAAGTTGAAAGAAAAGGAGCCAGTGAGATGTCTCAGCAGAGGAGGGTCCCTGTTACCAAGCCTGAGAATCCCATCTCAGGAACCATCTCGGGAACCACATGGTGTCAGGCAGGACCTAGTTTCTCAAAAGTTGTTTTTGTTCTTTTGTTCTTTGGCCACACAAATACACGTGTGCATGTGAGCTCACACACACACACACACACACACACACACACACACACACACATTTAAAGGAATAAATACAGATGTCAGAGAGAGAGTTTCCCTCTTGGAGCTCCAGCTAATAGCTGACATGCTGTGACTCTAACCCTGAGGCTAAGGAAATACTGTCCACTGATGAGTCAGTTAACTGGAAGCCAAATTTTGGAGTGCTTGGTCAGTTTAGTTCTACTTTAAGACCCATGGGTCGAAGGCTCTATCCCCAACACAACACACACACACACAAACCTCACACACCCCACAGACACACCTCACACACCCCACAGACACACAGACACCCCTCACACACCCCACAGACACACACCTCACACACCCCACAGACACACAGACACACCTCACACACCCCACAGACACACAGACACCCCTCACACACCCCACAGACACACACACCTCACACACCCCACAGACACACACACACGCACACGCACACATGCACGCACACAAAATGATTTAGAAGTTGGAGATTTATTTTGTTCTATGAATGAGGCTTGAACTGATTACAAATAATATGAGCTCTCTCCTGAACCAGGAAGCCATGTGACTTTTGCTGAATGAAAGAAAAGTAATATGGGTGGCAGGCTGCAGGGTTCAGCTTTTGTTAGGGCATGAAAGGCCCTGAGTTCCAACTCCAGCACTGTAAACAGATATGAGCTGGGTGTGGTGCTGTAGGCCTTTAATCCCAACACTAGGGAGCCACAGGCAAGAGGATGGATGTCTATCCGTTCCAGGTTAGCCTGGTCTACATAAATTCCAGGCCAGCCAGGGCTAGAGAGACCCTGTGTCAAAAACAAAAGAAAGGAGACAGATGTTTGACAAGTGATATGACTGGCCCTTGGTAGATGACCTTGGGAGAAGTGATTTCTCCCCATCCCCTCTCCCTCCTCCCCCTCCCTGTCCCCGCCCCTCCTGTGTTGAGCATTCAATTAGACCCTCTGGCAGGCAGTGAAGCCCACACTTCAGCCTTTGCATAATAGGCATTTCTCTCTTGCTCTAGTTGCTAGCCAGCCAGCAGCCAGTTGATTGACAGCCCTCCTCTGTCCCTGGGGACCTCTGGGTTGTTGTTTGCTTAGAGCGGTGGCAGAGGAGGAGAAAGGAGGAGGCAGGAGGCCCACAGACTTCTCATCTGGCACACACACCAAAGAGGCTTTTGTTTAGAAGGGCAAGACACTGGGCAGTGTCTCCTTGAGGATGCCATAGACCTCCCTCCAGAGTCTCCAAATTCCCTGACATGAAAAGGGATTTCTTTTCTTTTTTAATTAGTTAGTGACAGGGTCTCAGTGCAGCCCAGGCTGGCCTCCCAAAGCTCAGCTTTGAGTTCAACTTTTTTTTCTTCTTTTAAGTCAAGATCTCCTTATATAGTCCAGGCTGGCCTTGAACTTGCAGCAATCCAGCCTCCTAAATGCTGGGGTTTCAAGCAGGAGCCACCATGTTCATTGTGATGGCTTCTTGATTCTCTGAAGACTTGGGTGAAGTGAACACCAACAGCTTTCACAAGTGTTCTCAGAATCTGAAGAGGAGGTTTGTGTTCTCTCTCTCTCTTTCTCTCACACACACTCTCCATCTGTCTCTCTCACTCACTCACTCATGCTAAGAATGGAACCCAGGGGCTGTGGAGACACCTCAACACTTAAGAGCACTGCTACTGTTAATCCCATCCATCGAGAATGAGACAACTATCACAGTTTAAAGCCTAACTTGAAGCAAGCCTTAACGAACTACTGGCCAGGTGGATGGTTGTAGCGGTAACACCCGAGCTACCACCACCCGTTCACCTCATCCGAGAGAGGGGCTGTGGATCGAAAAACAGAGACAACAGACAGCGGGTCAT